>NC_087209.1:24299345-24304345 GCF_015104395.2 Macrobrachium nipponense | reverse complement strand
TCTGGGACTATTCAGCAATCAGTATCACATAAATTCTTTAACGAATACATTGGATATGTCGCATAAATGCCCCAAAAGTCTCTTCAATCGACTTCTGTTACGTAACTGTTCGGCTGCGTTTACACCAAATGAATCGAATCGATTTAATTCATGAAGAATTAACCCGAATCAAGATCGTCTGGATTCGTCACTCTAATTTCAGTGTAACCGTTTACACTAAGATCTAGATCTTCGTTTATACCAAGCGAATCGAGTCAATTCAAATCATGCCGATTCGCCTGGTGTAAACGGTTACATTGAAATTAGTGTGGCGAATCAAGACGAATCATGAACCGTGTTGATTCCTCATGAATTGAATTGATTCTTTCTACGATTCTCAGTAACAAAAAGTGAAGAGTGCAAAAAATTTGGCCATTGCCAGAACAGTAGTCTATTTCCTGCAATTTACGGATCTTCTCACAAGTTTAATATTTCCTCATTGTCCTTTCATGACGTGAGATCCAATGTAGCTAATTACCATTAAGGTAAACTTCTATATAATTTTCTACTCTTGGCTTATTTTTGTTTTATCTATTTGCTCACAAACATACATTTTATTGTGTAAGATTAGTCTGAAACTTAATTTGTTTTTACTTATACTGTTTGAATTTCCGCATATGATTCGTGTTAAAACTTAAACACCAGAGATTGTTTTTATTTTATTTATTTATTTTTTTTTAGAATTAGGAACACATACCGAAGCTGGAAAGCAGTATCTTAAGATACATTATTCACAGCCACACGCGTATCATCGTTAAATGAATCAATAAAAGCAGGTAGTTACGCTTGCTAAAAATAGTGTTAAATGTTAATAAAATTATACCCAGTGAATATTACAATATTCATCCCTAAGGTTAAAAATAATCTGTTAACATTCTCCATTTTCTACATCTTACCAAGAATCGTAAATGCTACAACAACAACAATAATAGTACCTAGGTCATAAATCTAACAACACTGTTGAAAGAGACGTACCCATTTTACTAATAATGCAAAATGGGAAACATGAAATATTAGCAAACAGACGGAGAGCCCAAAATAAGTAACCAGAGCTTGGATAAATAACGTAAAACAGAAAAGCGTAAATAATGACAAATAAGAACACAAGGCAAAACAGCCACGGAAGTCTTAAGAGTGTTGTAAGAAACGCGCAGCACCTAAGTCCGGAAGTTGACTGCAGATGTCAATCAGTCAATTAAATTCACGTCAGTTCCCCCTGAAAAATTTTCTTTACAATAAAAGCAAACGCTATTGGAGAATTAGAGAAAAACAACGTTACTGCCTTTTCTTATTGTTGCAAATACCCTGGAACCTTGCAAAGAGTGATGTGGTCAGGGTTAACATTGTTTTGGGATAGCATGGCCAATAGTATTCAATGGCGGATAGTCTAGAGCCTCTAGAAGCTAGATTAAGGACTAATCGGTAACCTTCATCCGTCATTCTGTCGTCGGGTCTGTATCCGGAACTCCATCAGAATCCATTACAGTCCTTGACTCTTCGAAATTCTCTTTTCTTTTTTTCTTTTTAATTAAACAAGCAGTTAGAAGTGCAAAGGGGATCTTGATACAAAATCATCCTTGCAAGTGTCCTCCATCTCAGCTAATACTAGGCAAAAACAACCTAAAGAAATCACTGCACTGAAACAAAAATTAATCCGCGACTCACTTCTGTTAAGCTAAATCGCGACAAGGTTTAATTTCCATTCAAATTTCGCCTCACCTCGGTTCAGGTTAAATTTAAAGGTTTATGCAGTTGTTGTTCTGTGAGGTATGGCCACAATACTGGTTGCTACAAGTGTCAGAACAAAATAACAAAATATTCATTGGTGCAGAGCAACAAAAAATCCGTACTCATTTTGTTTGGCATATGTATACAAGACCTTGAAAATGACCAGAGCGAGGTACACACAAACGCGCACATATCCCTCCTCCCCTAACACACGTTCTAAATTTTCGTGATTCAGTTTCCACATATATATACATTTATATATATTTATATGTGTGTGTATGTATGCATGTATATGAGTGTGTATATACATACATACATATATACATACATACATACATACATACATACATACATACACGCACACAAGACTTTCTAAGGAGCTAAATGTGTATGGTTAAAAAAAATGACACAGAAGCAATCATGCACGAAACTCAGTTATACTTTTTGCAATGCAGTCCAACAAATAAAAATTTCGTACAAACCAACAAATTAAGAGAAACTAAGCATCACGGATGAGAAAGTCACCTTTCCCTTCCTTTCTATTTCTTGCTTTCTCTTCCTTCCAGATATGTTTACCGAATTGTTACCTCAAGAATCACAACTTTCGGGGGAAAGGCGCGAGCGAGAATGTTATTTCAGTGCCGCACTCCATCGCAAACATCCGCAAAGTCTTATCGACTTCGTTCATTTAAGTTTTTTCCGGTTGTTTATGATTACAGTACTCCCATAAAAGAGCCTTTAGAGATGGAATGACTGACAGCGAAAAAGCTGCTTCTTCTAAACAAGTAGTCCGTCAAGGGGCCTGCTCGTTCAAATTATCTTTGACGTAAACATGTCATTCAGGAAATATCTAGACATTTGGATCGTTATTAGTTTACTTTTATGAATACACACACACACACACACACACACACACACACACAATACATATATATATATATATATATATATATATATATATATATATATATATATATATATATATATATATATATATATATATATATATATATATATATATATATATATATATTATATATATATATATATATATATATATATATATATATATATATATATACACTATATAAATATAGGTGAAAAGTAACACGAGGAATAATGAAACGGTGTTGAAGCCTAATGTCAAAATGTCTTACACACACACAACAAAAACAATATTTAAACAAAAATATTGTTTATGCTTGCAAGTTGGTATATTCCACAAACGACCTTTGGCAGAAAGCCATAATTCATTTATAATGCAACACCTACAAACGAGTTATATTTTCAGCAAAAACAAATCTTTGATGACGCGAAGAAGGACAGAAGGGAGAAAAGATCTGAAGCATCTCAGGTGAGTCAAAAGTAAGATGTATCACGGATCTTCTCCCCCTCAGCAAACTATTAAATTCAATAATGTTACTCCTTCGGATTCTTCACCCGACAGTTATCTGCTCTTTGATATCACCGAAAAAAAAAAAAACACTAAATACCCTCGCTGTCAAAACACGAGCGTTGAAAGCATCCCCAGTCCCGGGAATGCCTTAGTGGTCCCGTGGGTATTGGAGATGAATGGGATGCTGGGCTGGCGTGAAAACAGTCACGGCTACCTGAGTGATGGTCTGATCACCTGGTCAACGGAGCACATTCATATCTGTTCAGGAGGGACCTCATTTCAAGTGTCACAAGCTCGTTTAGGTTTTGAAGAAGGGAAACTAAATGGGATTTCCATAATTGTGAAAAGAAAAACAACAAGATGATCGATTTCGCAAAACATTTTGCAACCTTGGTGACGATGGAATTGGTAAGGATTCTCCTGCCTATGTAATGATAAAATTGGTACGCATCTGCAACCTATTTCGTAATGGAATTAGTAACAATTCTGAACCTCTGTGATGATGGAATTGGTAATATTTTACAACCTACGTCACTATAGAACTGGTAAAAATTCTGCAACCTTGTGACGATGTAATTGGTTAAAATTCTACAACCTTGGGACGATGTAATTGGTAAAAATTCTACAATCTTATGACGATGTAATTAGTAAATTTTCTACAAACTTGTGACAAACGGTAAAAATTCTGCAACCAACGTGATGATGGAAATAGTAAAAAAATTCTGCAGCATCAGCTGTAAGTTACCGAAGAGTGATGTATGTGTAGGCGTTTGTATGTAATTATGAAGAAAAATATGTAATATGGTTGCTTAGCAAACGTAAATTAGAATCTTTTATCTCAAAATCTTTGCCCTGACAGAAACCCTGTTTAATGGGCAAGCAGCATCCATTGATCGACTTAATTTTATGGAGTTTTCTAATCTTTCCCATTGTCAGGAACATTAATTAGAGCGGCCTGTTATGTCGAGATGGCTATAATTCTAGCAAAATTAAAACGAAGTGCCTCAGTAGTATCTTGAGAGAAGTAAATCGTAAGTCAGGATCACAGAAGAAGCAGCATTCACAATCTTCGTGTTTAGTGATAGCAAATCAATTCATTAGTAAATAATTAAGAACATTTGGTGCAATGGAAATTTTTTATATCATTAAAATAGAATTAATGTTCAAGTATAACATCTTTTAACAACGAAAACACGTGTGATGTTCATAATAATGAAAAGTTCTTTCAAAGCAAATAGCTATTTCTTCTGATGAGAGGTCGAATCAGATAAAACAGGAAGCAAAATCTGCTACTTTCGTCTTTATAGCTCCTAAGAGAAGCATGACACCCATGAAAAAGCATTCTCTGTATCTGACTTAAGGGTAGTTTATATTATTATTATTATTATTTTTCCAATTGGTTCAATTTCTCTTTTATTAATCTTAAGGTTTTCACGCTTACCAGCGTTTGCCTCCCTTGAGAAATTTTCAATTCCTGTTCAATTTCTACATCATCAATTTGTTTTCAAACCCAGCGGTTCCGTAGCTCGTTTTCACCTCCATTGCCGCTAATTTAAAATTCAAAACTTCCTTTTAAAAAATATTTCAAGCTTTCAAAAGTATCAATATCCTAATGTAGTACTCAGGATGATAAGCCTGCAAAAATAGTCCATTCTATCTTCTTTCAGGCACTTTTTTTCGGAAGCAGAGCTTAACACATTCCCAAGTACTTCCGTTATTTACAGAGGGAAGGCAGTCGCCATGGTAAATACATGTTATATCAATCCTCAGGTATTTATCTATTCTATTCATTCTTCCTCACTCAGTTCACCATGGCCTCTCATATATCAGCAAAGTC
>NC_087209.1:24214345-24291845 GCF_015104395.2 Macrobrachium nipponense | reverse complement strand
GGGTTCGCTGAACTTTTAAGGTTGGAGGTTCATATACAAACTCTCTAAGGTTAAGTAGCAGTGTAGAGAGCGTTCAGTTATTTCGTTACCTTGGCACAGCTGCCAACTCACAGATGAATGCATTTACTGTTCAAAAATGTAATACAGAATATTGCTCATCTTTTTTTAAAAAGAAGATATTTTCTGTGTATTCAATAACATCCCAATGTTTCTTCATTCATTAACGGTGAAATGAACTGGACCATAAATAGAAAACTCGATAATGTAAGGCACTGAAAGACCTCACTTCTTTTCAAAGGAAATTCCTCACTTACAAAGTTATAAGAGAAGTTCAGTATCAAACATACCAGTGGGAGGAATTGTTTACACCTATGCATCTAAACATATGAGCATCAGTCTAAACTATTTCCAATATTTCATGAAGAAAATCCTTCATTATTGTAGAGGATAAGTAAAATTATCTGACCATATCCTGAGCCTTCACAGGAATGAAGACAAAATTTGCAGTATCAAAAATACTTGACTCCTTGATTTAGCCTAACACAGTAATATGGACATATCATCAATACAGGTTTTCAAAACGTTTCCCCTACTGTAATCTATAGTCTAAAACAGCTGCCTCAATAAAGTGTTTAAAAAATTGCTACCGATTGGCCTTCCTTCGGTCGGTGGTCTTAGTTAGCAAGTATGAACTACACTCTCTCTTTTCGTTTCCATGCTTATTTTTCACCAAAGAACAATTATTTTCTTGTGAAGATGAATAAACTGGAACTATCCAGCCTCATTTGGAATAGGTAAAAATAGGCGGTGACCAAAAACCCAGAAAGGCCGGAAACCTTGAAACTTTTTCCGATAACTAGTTTACGTAAGGCGATGAAATATTATTGAGGGATTTCTCTATTTTGTACAAATTTGGTCTCCGGATTATTCGATGACAAAGCAGTCTTGGAAATGATTTCATGCCAGGTCATTCTATTACAGAAACACTTCATATCTAACTTATAATATTCAGTGGAGTTGCGAAAAAAACCTACAGTTCTTTTGTGTTTGCTTTTTAAAATTGTTCGAGTTGTCCAGCAAGCAAAAATTCGGACTAAAACACTCTATCTCTCAGGACTGTTATTTTGAAATATAAAAGAAATAAAAGAATTGTTAGTAAAAATTTCCGGGAAAACATCAAAGACTGATACTTTTCCACAACTGCCATGCACAATAACTCTAAGATTGCCAAAATTACCACAACATGGAGACCATTAGCAAACTAGGACCTATATAATGAATATATAATCCATGCGCACCGTGATATTTTTTATTTCAAAAAGTATCTAGCCACAAATATCGTTTAATATCCAATTCCCTATAAAAAGGCGATAACTTACACTCAAGGGGATGGTAATTGATAAATGCTTTATTACCAGCGGGATAAGAACTACCTCATTTGGATACAAAGATGTTCAGTGACTTTTGATCCAAGTTATTTCCGTGATTTTTTTTTTATTTTCAAAAATCACAGCGCAAGTAACCCATATATATATATATATATATATATATATATATATATATATATATATATATATATATATATATATATATGTATATATATATATATATATATATATATCTATATATATATATATATATATATATATATATATATATATATATAATCCACTTTACCTTTGCATTAGCTTATACCCACGTACAGTCCCATCTAGACCATACATGTGTTTGCATATATCTTATGACATTATGATGCATAGATACGTAAACAAGACATTATATCCATGAAGACGTGTAAATAGTGCTTGTATAAATCAAATAATACTAAAAAGTAAATCTTGTCAGGAGTAGCCTGGTATGGTACTCGATGCTACATAAAGAATTCATAAACGAACGCGCTGAACTTCTGTTAAAAAAAAAAGGAGTGAGTAACCGAGATACAGCGCTGATAGAATCCTGAAAGAGAGAGTCACAACCAACGCTCTGATAATTCTATTTCTCCGTCCATTTATTTTTGTCGCCGGAATAAAAGATTTCTCTTTCTACCTTTCATAAGAGAAAGAGATCTGTTGTGACATGTCTATCGCAATCTCCGCTTCCCCATTCTTTATTGAAATATTTTATTTCATGGGAAAGTTTGACGTTAAGATTAGATATATGCGAATGTCAGAGCAAAATAAAACACGTCTAAGCCGTCCAAAAAGCCATCTTTCTCTCTCTAAAAAAAAGAAAAAAAAATAGCTTTAGAGATCGAGAAAGTAATTCAGCTCTCTCCTCCTCTTACTCTTTCTCTCTCTCTCTTTCTGTCACTGTCTTGTCTAGTACTAGAAATATCGAGGCAGTTTTGAGGAACGTTAGTTATATTCTGCAGTAATGTGCAGTAATATGTGTACATGAGGAATGTTACTTAAATACTGCAGTAATGTGCAGTAATATGTGTGCATTAACACTTAATCAAGAATTGAATTAACTACCTGGCTGGCATAAGCGATGAAGGAACTATTTCCATGGCAGAGATCATGTAACATATATAACATCTGATAATAGACAGGAATTAAAATCTCTACGAATGTATTGGATTATTGGGACACTTTCTACCTCTTTAAAGCAGTTGCAAGACTGTGAACGGTCATCCCTGATTCAAAAATGATAAGATCAATGAAACTGATAATGTTTTTTTTCTGCCTTTTTTTTCTTTTTGCTGAAATCACCACCTGCTGGCAACTTTGATAACGAGAGAGAGAGAGAGAGAGAGAAGAGAGAGAGAGAGAGAGAGAGAGAGAGATCGTTCTGAAGTGCAATGAAACGCTTATTGAAGGCTCACAAGTGCAATACTCCCTAATGAAATTGCTTTGGTAAGAAACAATTCCATAAGCGTTGTGATAATGCAAAACACAAAATACGTAACTGTTACTCTATGAGAGCATATACACAAACTATTTGAACTTCCAATGCGACGTTACATAATTCGTACCGGGGGTTACTTGAAGAAACTATATAACTATTTTGACTGCATATTCAAAATTAAAACGTGAATATCAACAAACAGATACTAGAATGAACTATCATATCTTATCTATAGACAGCTACGTTATTTTGCAACAGGCAATCTTGTTAATGCAATTTCTCTCAAAGGGGAGACTATCAGACAAATAAACCAACGTCTTGCTTCCGAAAGCAACAAATACGTTTGCTCCATTCAGTCATGAAAGGGAGAAGCCTACTTTTTACCTGATGAACTCGAGGTGATCAGAGAACTTCTACTACATCACCAATATTAAAAAAAAACATATATATTATATTCTTCCCGAGACGCAGAAATGACTGCAACATGAATTTATGATTGAACCATGATTCTATTCGGTCTTCTTGCAAATTGCGATTGATCACCCGAATTCCTCGGTGCAAAGGCAGAATTCATTACGAGGGCAAGCGTCTGAATTAACTTCCTACATTAGTTAATCAAATTTAAAGACAAGTTTCGGGAGATAACCGCAGCAAAGGCTCCAAGTTAATAAAAAAAAGTACGGCGGCAAGAACAAAAGAATGTAACGAGCAACTGAAATATCAAAATGTCTTAACGACTCAACTTACTTAAGAAAGTTAGTTTATACATGCGCACTTATATTACTACTTCAAGTAACTGGCATAACACCGTTAGGGCAAAACATATATCTTTTCTACCAGAGCACAAAATGAATTAGATACATAATACATATAAAAAATGTAATTTCTTAATATCCTCATCGGCTAAGACGCCAATTCTTTCTCGCGTTTAGCCAGTATATAGAGTAATCCCCCCACCCCGCCCACCCCCCAAAAAAACACGTTCCGTTAATAAATAACTTTTTGGGACGAATAAGAGCCTAACTAAATGAGGTTCAAACTGGATTAACTCGACGCAACTTTGGTAAAAATGATGCTAACAACATTCTAAAACACCAAAGAATAACAATATATTACATTTCTATACAGAAATTCAACACAAAAGAAATAGTGGAGAAAACACTTACTTCGAATGGTAAATCCGGGAATCACAATAACATCCTGAGAAATTCTAAAGCCAAGGTTTATTTAAAAGACGAAACACAAAAACAACATGAATACTAAACCTTTCAGAGAAATTGGATGCAAGAAATGCTAGAACGTCTTTTCTTTTAACTGAAGAAAAAAAAACTCACTAAAACGAAACAATCATACAAGACTAAATGACTATGATGTTTTTTGAGTAACGCAACTAAGTGATTAAAAAAGGCATAAGGGGAATTCTTCTTGGGATACTAAAAGTGGTTTCTAGTTGCCAATAACGAAAATCAAGGTAGAAACAAATATCCAGTTTCCTGTTATTGAAAATGGAAAGTCCGGACATTTTAGCCAGGTCTCCTGAATACTCCCATACCCTAACAATTGAAATGCATGGCAAATTCTCTACCTGTTATCTCTAGACTAAGCTTTACTTAGGAAAACACCATCATTGTGAAACCTTGCTTCTGATGACAAAATGTCAAGGGTTAACTGCGTCATCATATCAAATAGGGATTACCAAGGAGGAGGAAATGAAGCACAGTCGGAAATGTCGAGAGATAACTGCACTGATGACTCATGTCAAAGGGTAACAGAGAACTTGAGTTTTTTGCTGTTTCTTTACCTCAGGTGGAGTCTGTTTATTACTATATTCTGTCCCATTTTCTTATGATTCGATCCAAATTAATAAAAAAAATTAAAAATATATCGGCCATCATCTATTAAATTTTTAACGACCAGAAATCTTAATTGTCTTACATGTCAATACCATATACTTAAAGCCTTTACAAACTTAATCAAAGCCATGAAATCTACATATTTACATGGGAAGATATTCCCGTCATGCAAAAACCAACTAAACATTGTTCATGTCACAACTCCTCACCTACGTGTTAGCAATGGCTAGGCACCGTCACGTTCCTTGCAGAAAGAATTCTAGAACCTATTCTCCTACAGTGCCGAATCGGTTTCCTCTTCTGTCCTACATTTATCGAGTTCAGCAGCATGCCTCAGGTGAACCTTGCCACCTAAAATGTTTACTTATAAGGGTTGAAGCTGCCAAAATTTTACTTCGTACATTTCTGTTTATAAAAAAAACAAAAGCAACGGACTAAACATTAGTTTCCTGGTTTAATGATATTCATCTACGAACTGCATGAGTTACAGGACCACACTGTAATGAAGAAATTACCCATTGAAATAAAAAATTTTAAATTGAAGTTATCTAGTGGAATATATTTAGTTTCTTTTTAATTTTTTTATTTATAGGCATTATTGATAGGCATTATGCCAAGCACCGGGGCAATTAAGGCAATTGAAGCGCTGAAACGGAAATTGACAGTAAAAGGTTTGAAAGGTGTTACAGGAGGAAAACCTCGCAGTTGCACTATGAAACAATTGTTAGGAGAGGGTGGACAGTAATATGGAAGAAAGAGAATATGAATGGAGGTACAGTACAATGAATGAAAGTAGTTGCAGCTAGAGGCCGAAGGGAAGATGCAAAGAACCTGAAGTAATGTCTATATTGCACCGAATGAGGTGTATTTAGTTCTTTTGGAAATATTACTTTACTGTAAGATTTATCCATATAAATGAATAAGAACATCTTTGACTACGATTAATTTCCAACTGAGAGGACCAAACTATGGAGACGATAAATAACCCATGAACTATGAAACCATAAGGATATATTCATAACATATTATTTAGGGATCTTCAGTGACAACGAGAGGAAATATACTTCCAAGACAAAGGTCAAAACAGAAAAGGGCAGACACTTGAAACCGGTAAATCAAAACAACTTACTGTGACGTTTGACATGCAGAGATAACTTCAGATGATCATGGAAACAAACGTCCACTAAAAAACAAAATCACAAACAATCTTCGCATTAAACTTACAGTACAATTCTAGTATCTTGAGAAGGATAGCAGCAGTCATTATGAGTAGAACCCTAACAGACAATACGTCAAAAATAATATATTCAGTGGGAAGATTTATAGAATTGTTAGCAATCAAAGCTGCAGATTTATTTCGTGAACATTATGAGGGCTATTTATGTTCTCTCTCTCTCTCTCTCTCTCTCTCTCTCTCTCTCTCTCTCTTCTCTCTCTCTCAACGCACACAGGCAGGGAGATGATGTAAGTAGGTTCATGTGGACATCTTGTCAACGGGCATAATTCAACTGAACATATAACACTGACTTGAAATTACACTAAACGATCACGGTGACCAATAAGCACAGACAAACTCATGCCGGTAAACACACAAACAAGGCCACAGATCGCATCCGCATTCTGAGGTCCCACGCCACAGCAAAGCATAGATAGTGGCATCGTCGCAAGGTGGGCGTCGTCTCTTGTTAAAGAGGACTAAACGTCTCGGAAGGGAAGCAGTAACCACACGGCCATTAGCAGCCACCTCTTGTTAGCGAGGCACGAAGCATCTCGGAAAAGGTTTACAGGCAGCGATGCAAACATACTTACTAGGTGCCTCTAGCTTGCCGCGTGTTCTGTCACACCTGCCCCGCTTGTTGATTCCACCGGGTCCATTTGCGGTGACAGGTGCTCTTTCGAAGCTTATGTTGGCGAGAGCGCCTTTATAAACAGGGCGGATTTTATAGATTAAACAGGTTCATAAGACATCGGGCTTTCTCTCGACCCTTCCTCACTGTCAGGGGATGGCTGCATATTCCTTCTCCACTGGCCTTTATGTTTATGTTCGCTAGGAGCTTGTCTGAAGATTTTAACTGAGCCAGATAACAGGAAATGACTTTTTCCATCAGTGTTACAAACTGTTATAAGGTAAAATAAGGTAAAATAAACGCAGTTAAGAAGTAATTATTGCATATATTTAAAAAAAATAAAAATGCTGATATACATACATACAATTTTACAATGTCGATCACAGTTTACCACTGAACAATGTAAAAGTGAAAATGCTTAACATCCTTGAAACAATAAATTTTTCACAATATATCAAAATAGTAAGATGATAACTTTTATGAATAATAATAATAATAATAATAATAATAATAATAATAATAATAATAATAATAGTGGTAGTAGTAGTAAATGTACCAAAATCCTAACAAAAGATAACCACAGATTTCTCCAAACGTAGTGCTTCGTCATATCCCATGTCATAATTAGCATAACTCCGGCATTTGCATAATTAAGTAAGGGAGAGGAAATGGAACGGGGAATAAATGAATATAGAATTAACAAAAAGAAAATAAGGAAAGTATAAAGCAATAATGAAAGATGTATTGTCCAGATGGAAGAGTTATGTTAATGACCATGTTATCAACAAACTGATGCTGAATTTGAAAGCTCAATTAAAACGTGCGGGGATCTGTCAGCTATGGAAAAATCACGCACAAAAATAAACTGCCAACGAATATACGCACGCACAAAAACGTACTTCTGTGATTAAGTTACTGAGAATGAATGTTGGTTGTGTGTATCTATTAATTAAGGAGACAGATGGCCAGGCTATACTATTTGTTATCGGTTTCATTACAATGAAAGTTACTAAAACATACCGATCAGAATTTTGACATTAAAACCGAGAATATGAACGCAAGAATTAAGATGAACGTCGATGAGATTTCTACCGATTTCAAAACTATACTTTTTTCTGATTAATTTTCATGAAAAGTGCCACTTACGACAAACAATTTCACATAATTCTCAATTTTCTAAAGCTGATACTTACCAAAGTAAGTTAAAACTTAGTAAAAAAATCCCAGTTTTCAGTGTCAGAATGAAAGTTTATCATTTAAGAAATATATTATAGCCAAAAATCCAAAACTTACCTATCGCATGGCTTTATTTGAAATTGAAAACTTTATACTCAACAAAAGTGGCCAAAGGTAAAACAAAAAACAGACTGATCATAAAATTTAGTCTGGTATACAAAACAAGGAACATGCTTCCAGAAACCTCTTGGTAATCAAAAGATCATACGGTCTAATTACTGGATCTCGAGTCACGTGAAGGATGAAGAATTCTGCTATTAACGGATTAAATCGCAAGAGCCTGATATTTGTACTTTCTTTCGCATTGTAATACACAAACCGCACACCGAACAGATGGCTGATGCTCTGCAGGGAATGTTTTATCGTACCTGGAAACCTTCGAACATTACGGCGATCATATCAACGCAAAAATTGCGAGAATAAAAAGGGCCATGATATGAATATCAGAATCATGAAAATGCTGAGGAAACGGAACTTTAATTAATAAAAGAAATGTATAAAATGGTCTGTGACTTGTTAAAGATAAACTTATTGTGTTATGATTCAGGAGACACAGAAGACGACGCTTTAGGCATTTGGAAATGTGCAACGAGCTATCCTGACAGAGGTTTAGAATTCAGAATACATATATAATATATATATGTAAATTAATTCTTCTGTAACAGGATACATCTCAAGTATAAAAGACCCATCAAAGCACTCTGGTTTTTACTTGGAATTTTTTTATATCTTATAGTATATATATATATATATATATATATATATATATATATTATATATAATATATATTATAATATACATATATATATATATATATATATAGATATATATATGTGTGTGTGTGTGTGTGTGTGTGTGTGTGTGTGTGTGTGTGTGTGTGTGTAATATATATACTTATAGTTAAAGCTTAAGGAAGTAATGCATTATCTGAATATTTTTGTCTATGAGAATAGTCATAAACTGAACAAGCTATAGGACAGAATAAAACCGAATACAAATAAATACAAAGTCTATTTCAGTTTGCTTGCTATTAGCAAACAGCAGAACATTCTCGTTTGGAGGTTTTCTCTTATTTGAATTGCCAGATGAAGCTTTAGTTATGAACATGGATTCTTGACCAGAAAGTTACCCAAATACAGGCCGCAGATCAGTCGAATTGTACACGAATAATACCAATATCATTGTGCCATGCAGTTATGATTTAAACAAAAAATTCAGATGACACTGATAGGAAATTGTTTACATCAAACATATGACAACTTCTATTACTTAATAAAATTCAGGATGTAAGCAGAACAACAATTATCACAGAAGAGGAGAAAGAAATCCGCAGTTATGTATACCATATACATTTAAAGATACAGAAAGCTTTCGAGAATCTATTCAATTTCCCTCTTCAGTTTCCGGAGAGCTTTCTGTACAGATATATATATATATATATATATTATATATATATATTATATATATATATATATATATATATATATATATATTATATCACAGAAGTATTGAGCAATGCAGAGACGACATACTGAGTAAAACTATTTACTTTTATCAAAATGTCCAACAAAGTAGCGTTATTAGCATGTACAAGTTAATATGTACATTTATATATACAGATACAAAATAGATATGTGAGTGTTTTATTTTAAATATATCTATACCATCACTTATGAGAATAAATTACCATTTATAATCACGACACAAAGCATTAGACACTATGATATAACACTTACGTACGATTAGTATCACACTGTACTCATAAAAATATTAGTTTCTCAGGGGTTTTAAATATGATGTGATTTCGCACCTCTTCACTTACATGCTATACGAAATATCATTATAATTTGATGTCTCTTTACTGGAACACTGTGTACCTTAAATGCTATACATTAATATTTTGCAATGTTCAAATATTTAAATATAAATCTTCGAGCCATTTATGGCACATAAGACATACAAAGAAACCTTAATTCGTATATCAAGGTCTGACTGAAATTTATTATAACGTAAACAATGAACCAAGAAGAAATACTGATTTAAAATCCACTTACATATAAAGGAGCAATATGGTTTAAATATTCTGTCAGTACTTGATACTTTGACCATATTTATCCTTAAAGAGAAAAATTATCAAGATAAAATTAAAGCTAATATTAATATAATTAAATAACAATTGAGACAACACATACAAAGGCATGGCATGAGACCTTGTAGAATGCAAATATACATTAACAGTCCCAGTTCCTACTCGCAAATCAAATGAATAAAATAAAAACAGGAAATGTTATGAAAAAAAACCTGTGCATGAATATTTCTTCCAATATGACACTCTATATCTTGTCTAACGATCTTAGTCACATCATGCAATGCCAGGTCTAATAACATAACCGATTCGCTGCATATCATCATAACAGGATATGATCTGAGCATCCAATAACTGTAAAATAAAACACAGAATTTTATGGCCGAGGAAGATAGCATGATTATGCAGATATTTCACTTATTTTATCTCTCATTGCCAAAGGCTATACCGCGTCACGGCAATATGAGATATATTACGATCCCAGGGGAATACTGCAGATTACTTTTACCAAGATTATGAGAGTTTTTGATACTTAAGGATCGGTAGCAATGAAAGCTAACTAGTACCATTATTTTTTTCGTTAGAATAGTTTTCTTCTAAGTATATCCAAGCCACTGCAGGAAAGATGCACTATAGTTAGCAGTCCAGGTCGGAAAATAATATCGTTTACTACTTATAACATATGTTTATATTATTTAGCAGAAAAAAGTAATTTCAGGATAGATGCTAAATAGTTCATAGTTTAGACAAAAATAAATGCCAGAAATTTTGAATAACAATAATTGTATGAAGATTCTTGCCTATGTGTAATTCTAGGTTCAATTCTACCAACACCACCAGTGCCTTCAGACATTCTATGGTAAGAAGGCCTAAGTTACTTTAAAAAAAAAAAGGCAATTTTTAAAAAATGCCCGATTTAATGAGAAAAAAGAGGTAACTGATAACAGCATGATTCTGCCATTAAACGCATTGCTTAAAAAAAGAAAAAAAACCCAGGAATTTAATCAGATGAACCCAATGCAACTTTACCGACACAAATGGACCTGTGACGCTCCAGATCATTATTAGTAATTTGAACTCTGCGACCTCAACTTTAACCGTTCGGAGTCGGGAGGCAATATCGGTTCATTCACTGTGGCAATACTGTGATCTCATCATACCCTTCTGCAGCCTTTCTTCTTCCTCTATTTCCCCAAATGATTTCATATTTAATACCAAAGTAAACTATATAACACAAAAAATTATAGGGCTCAAGTATAATTGTGTAATATACACGTTTTGTTGAAAATTGCCACATTATTTTTCTGATTCTCTTTCCCAAACAATATCATACATTAACTACATAAAATAATCATTACAAAGGTATGGACACCTATCCCAATAACCTCTCTCTACGGCATGATATACCCTGCTAGTCCAAAAAGTAAAAATAATAATAATGATAACAAATAATAAAAGATATATTCACGATTGTTTCCCGTTTGTTCAAAAAACAGACATAAATATGATTTATACTACACAGATCTAAATCTGCTCTGTATTCCATCGACAACCAATTAAAAGAAATAGGACATTCATAGCTCGGCAAGTGGAAGTTAATTTCGTAATCCGAGAGCCAGAAATTAAACGATATGTTACAGGTTAAAAAATAGGTGACCTTGAACTCAGACATCAATATCAACTGCATCTAGATCAAGAGATATTACTGAACGCAATCTTGAAAGGGCGTCGCATGATGACAGGAATGTGTTGATTTGACGAACGAACTTTTGTTCAAGACTTTTCTTTCCTTTGTAGGATAAGGCCATACGACAGTTTACTGCAGCCAAATTAGGTCATTGTATTGAAGCAAATCGATCTCATTTGGTGGGAAACATCAAATCGCGGATGTACACCTTAAACCTTGCATCATTTTATGAGCTAGCAAAGATACTTGAAAAATCTTCTAAAATACTATATAAGCACATTCGTAAGCACAACCTCGGCTGAGGTCAAAGAATAGGCATTGGGTAGGTACTTCCTATGTATAGACTTGATGACCTTCATACTTTAGAAATATAAATACATGCATAATGTTAGCGATCGAATCACGAAGCCCATATACAAACATTAACTATATATAGTTATATAATAATATAATAAATATATATATATTAATTAATAATATTCTATATGATATAATAATATTATCTATATATATTATTTATATATATATAATATATCTGTATAGCTTATTATATATACATTTACACACACATATGTATATATGCATATTATATATATATATATCATATATATATATATATATATATATATATATATAATATTATATACGTTCATCTATTACTGCCAATAAATGTAACATTCTCCCTTAATTAAGGATCATACAAACTTTCATCTTTTTTTCATTTTAACAACTAGATCTACCATTGAAAATACATTTGCGGACTCAAACACAAAATCTAAATCTGCAAGCATTAATTGCAAAACGTTCGTGTGAGGACTAAGCTGAAATTGCAACACAGAGGATCTTGTTCTTATCTTGAGGCGTATTGTGCCGAAATAAGGTATCCAAACCACTCGTTTATTTCTCTAAATTCGCCGTCCTATCTATGGTTACAAAACCGAAAATATATTATATCTTACAAGTAATCTAAAGTACTAAAAATCTAATTAATTAAAAGTTTCCCAAGTAAAATCCACGTACTTCTTACGTGCCTATAAATACGATTCGTCCTGCTCGGCACCAAACAGGCTCCAGAATTGGTATTAACCTCACTTCCGTTCTTTAAGCCATAAGCAAGTCACGGCCTCACCGCAACAACCCACCCCCCCCCCCCCCTCCCCCCACTGCCCCAGTGTGTCCTGAACTACGGATGAAGTCTTCTTATCTTTATGCCGTAGCGTCCTCTATATGTCCCCGGCCGTCTCCGATGAGACGAGCAGCAGCAGCATAGGAGGATTTAATGAAGCGACATCCTGAAAAAGGCGTCCCCATTCCCTTTCGGCGTCCGTCAAGGAATGGCTAAACTAATGTCCTGAAACTGAGGGGCACACAAACACACCTACCCAAACTCTGATACACACACAAGCTCAGAGACACAAACGCTTGCGCCGCGCGCGCGAGCACGCACTGCGGCTGATGTCCTTCCACCCAACGTAAGTCTCGGGTTTCACGCGATGATGAAATATTAGTATGACTCAACTTTATGTACACATTTTTGCTGCGGAAATTTTTTTTCCTTCTTTTTACACTTCATTTCTTCTTTTCGTGGCTGGTTTTGGGAGATGATTTTTTCTTTACCCCTTCACCGCTAGTTTCTCTCTCTCTCTCTCTCTCTCTCTCTCTCTCTCTCTCTCTCTCACACACACACACACACACGCCCGCGCGCGAAACACATCTTACTGCTAAATTTTGCTGTGAGGAGGAGAATGAAGCTAGAGAGAGAGAGAGAGAGAGAGAGAGAGAGAGAGAGAGAGAGACTTTCGCACACAGGCCAGTCCTACATCCCTATCGAAATAACATACACATTTGAGATGATCTCTTAAAAAACAGTAGCTCACGCCTTAAAAACATTCGAAATTAAACTTGCCCCGTGGCCTAGTGATAGATAGGACCACCAGGTGCGTGGACAAGTGAACACTCAAACAAACATCGCCCCCCCCCCCACCCCCCACAAAAAATACTGAAAAAAAATTTAAAGAAATTCTTTGGTATTAGGCCGTGACAAGCAAAGCGTTCGGGAAATTAATGAACGCGCAAAGCATTTTCGTTCAGATGTTTATTCTTTCCGTTTTAACCCTTAAGGTACGACGAATACTGCCAATATTTCAAGTCCGGATTCTTAGTCACCGAATTCCTTCTCTAAAAATATTACGTTTATTAATTAGCGCCCGATAATTACCACGTGGGTCCTTGCGCTTAAATCTATGTATTTCGAGTTTTGTATAGTGAGAGAATAATTTTTTTCGGTAATTCTATAAAATATTCGAGTTCTATATATAATGAAAGAATATCCATTTATCTTTCATCATATAATTCCCATCAAACTCCTAAATTTCATTACCGTTTCTACAGCACAAATCAGCACCGTAATTTTCAGTTATTGAAATAACCAGATCAGCATTCCTCTCAATACTGTTATCAAGATAATGATGATCACTATCAACCAGCACTCAAAACTGCTCACAGTCATTAAGACGCTCCTCAAATCTCTGTCTATGACTTCCCCGTCTTCCCCGACTTTAAATCCCGTTCCTAGTTAAATCAACGCTTAGTGGATTACGACTTTTACCCGAATAACATGGGGAAGGAACCGGCACAAAGAGGAGAGCGTCATCGATATGCGTAATTAGATTACGGCACTTGGTGTTGCTAATGTAAATGGGAATATTTCTGGGACTTCGATGATTCGCAACGGGATAAAAATGATTATTCAGCTGCCAAGGTAAGCGACTACCTTCTCTCCGCAAAAATAGACTAGAGTGTATGTGTGTATGTATGTATGTATGTATATATATATATATATATATATATATATATATATATATATATATATATATATATTATATATTAGCTGAAGCCACTGGGAAAATTTAAAAAATAAGAAAAGACAGAGTGCCAACTACTTTCGCGTATTTAACACATATTCGGGGCACAAAGATGTGTTAAATACACGAAAGTACTTGGCACTCTGTCGTTTTTTTTTTCGTTTTTACATTTTCCTAGTGGCTTCAGCTAATAAACACAAAATCACGTGCTTACTTTTGTGATTTCCTAGTGCATATATATAATATATATATATACATATATATATATATATATATATGTGTGTGTGTGTGTGTGTGTGTGTGTGTGTGTAATACTTGTTATCTTTACTACCATGTGCTTCTTTCTTACACCACAGTCAAATAAATGAACTATATGGAATAAGAGAATTTCAACGTTAAAATTTTGTGCTAAGTAATATTGTGCTAAGTAATATTCAATAAAAATTACCCAGTGATATGAAACTGGGTATTATTCAGTGATATAAAAGAAGGAAATAACATTTTAACCAAAGCAGGAACCACTTTCACTCCACATCCAAAAATATGACTACCAAGCGGGCAACGTCGTCTTATAACAGATTCAAACGCTGCGACGGAGGCATTGTTTGTTTGTTTGTATGTTTTTTTTTAAATCAAGTATCCTTTAAATGGGACGTATACAATCTATCAGAGCGCTGAGAAGGAAACCCCCATCAGCGGAGATGATGAATTCCAACTGTCGCAATCCTTAAGCATCCTGCAGATCATCAGAGCATATCACGGCTGAAAGAATCCTGTGGGCGAAACTCCTACATATGAAGGGGAATGCTCGCTTTTCACTGCCAGTTTTATTACCGCACCCCCCCCTCTCTCTCTCTCTCTCTTCTCTCTCTCTCTCTCTCTCTCTGACGAGTTCCATCATCCCCATATAATGAAATTCCATTAATGCCAATTCCCCAAAGTTACACCCACAGTGGTCTATCGGCGCTGCTTGGTGCTTTACGATTCATCGGCCGAGAAACGCCCAGTAAAACTTTACTTAGAGACAGTGGGGAGAAAAAGGGTAAAAAAAAATAAAAAATAAAAACTGGAAAATGGAAAAACGAACCCTGTGGCAGTGATAAATAAAGCTCATTATCGTTAAGAGTGTCACATGTGTTTCACGGGGAAATACAGGATAGGATATATCGCCCATTTCATTCCATGCCTTTGACACACCTCATATACGACCCCGAATAAGGGGGGTTATACGTAAGGCACCTCCAGTGATAATGGAAATGGAGCGAGAATGCGAAGAACGAGGAAGGAGAAGGCATTTACCTGGAACATTTTGCATTCCCATTCGTATATTAACGCCCATGACATACAAGCGGTCTGAAGCTTCATACGAATTCGGAGCAAATGTCTTTAAGGTTTAATGTAAATTTTCGTATTTTAAATGATATTTGTTATACGATTAACTTTAGTTCTATACATCCCGTTAACCTGTATCTTATATACACCAAAGCCTTTAAATGGAGAGGCAGTCACAAACTTCCAAAAAGACTCGAAGAAGTACTAAACAAGTAACGTGCGGCCATTTGTGTGTGTAGCTAGGTGTTACAGTATTGTATACATATTACTACATATATATAAACATTAGAAATGTCAAAATAATATACATGCAGTTATTCTGATGTATATATGACAAAACTGGATATACAAGTATTTCAAATAAAAGCCCGCGTTTTAAAGGACATAGGCTAATGCTGAACAACCACTTGGCATAATAATACAAAAGCTTACAAGACATCTTACTGATCTGGAAGAAAATGACTGATGTATATGTTTTTGATTTGCCCTCCATTCCCGGAATCGTTTTCTCCGGTACCGTGATCATTTCTCTTACGAACATAAGAACGGCAGAATTTGATAGTAACTAGCGCCTTAACCCATGAATACATTTTTTATTCGACTTCACGAATATATTCACTGAATTAGAGTTGAATTCAATATGATCCTACTTTCACTGGAACCTCCTGTCATATCCTACCACAAACAAGTGGAACAATCTTCCCTCATACCATTTTCGGAAACGAAAATATTCACATCATACACAAGCCAACTATCCCCGTACTAATGACGTTTTACCATAACAATTAAAAAGATTAAACAGCTAAATTGCAACTTTAACACGTTCTATCTCATTTGGCCTTATTTTTTTTCTCTCTTTCTATACACAATAAGAAGATATCCGTCAAGAGTGGGCTAAGGCGTAATCTCGCTGTTATTAGCAAGCGCGGGTTCGAATCCACAACGAAAAGAAAGGGTGGCTCCTTTTAGTTATGTCTCGTCTAAATTGAAGCTCTGCAGTGATGAATGTATCTACCTATGTAAAAAGTGTAGATTATATATATATATATATATATATATATATATATATATATATGTATATATATATTATCTATATATATAATTATGCCCTCTAGCCTTCTTGATTTTCTCACACTTTTTGGATACGTAGATACATGGATATTCCTAAAAAATATAAATAAAAAACTACACACACACACACACACACACACACACACACACACACACACACACACACATATATATATATATCTATAATATATATATATATATATATTTAGGAATATCCAAAACCTAAAGAAATTTACCGCGCAATTAAACAATGAGATTATGAAATAAAGTACAAAATCATATTTGCGGACTAAGAAATATGGGAGTATATTAGCAAAGTTAGAGCTTTTTTTCTGCATCAAATTCCACTGCAAGATAATGCTGATGTCATAGGCATGCACATCTCAGCGGTTTGCTGGCAGGCATGAAACTAAATCAGTCATGCTACCAGCTGCTAAAAACGTCGGAGGGGATGACAGAACACGCGCCCGCGGACATAAGAACACACACACACAAAATGAATAAAAAAAGTAAAAAAAAAGTGTGTGTGTGTGGGGGGGGGGGGGGGGGCAATGCCCCTAAACCTCAAAGTCGATGTGAGTAACCGCTACATTTTAATTCAATGCTGATGTAAATTATCAGGCAATAATTGCGCAATTCATTTTTAGGACCATTACAACCACGAATATAGGCCTTTATAATCACACAGCATTTCATTTTTACGAGCAAATACCATCGGGAAAATTGAAACCTTTTCTCCCCCCCCACTCTCTCTCTTTTTTTTATCTGTAATTTAGTGGGATTCCATTTTCGGTAATGAGATCTATAGGGTTTTAATGAGCGGCAGCAATTGAAGGCAAAAGGGACGGACGCACTCCGTGTCTTGCGAGATAAAATTTCCGTCGTCTATGCAATGACGAGGGTCCGGCCGAGTTCATCAGAATTCATTTATTCCGTCTTTTTTGAGCTGTTTCTCATATGACCTCCAAGACGCTTCCTATATCATCCCCTCTTCTTGAGAGGAGACGTAAAAACGACAAAAGGGACCTTTTAAATGCTTCTTCAACAATTCAATCTTTTCCCGATATACATTTAATTAATCGAGTTTTTGCGAGGTAATTCTATCTCTTGATTTCAAGAAAAATTACATCCGGACAACCTTATCTAAAAATTCAACAGAAGAAAAAAATCTATCACAGCAGTGTTTACGTAAGTTTAGGGAAACCCACCAAAATCTCTCTCTCTCTCTCCTCAAAATTGTTCCTCCCTGCAGCTTCGCTTACTGCTCTCTTTATCAATGTTACCCTTCATTTGGCTGCATTACGATGCTGTTTCATCTTTATTTACTCCCCTTCTGACTAGTCTCCTACTCTTCCCTGTCCTCTGCCTCGTCCCTTAACGATGTCCCTAAATGCCCTTATCTAAACATTAATTACAAACACTGCGTCTTGTTTCTAAGAATCTGTCGCCAATATACGTTAGTTCCATCTTTTCTTTCTTTTCAAGATGTCCGTCACAATGGACTTCTCCGTTCTTCATTATCTTTTCCTTTCATCAAGTTTCCTTTTGCTCCTTTCGTGCCTCTTGCTCCTCCTCCTCCTCCTCCTCATATTTCCTCTTCCTTCTTTCCTACATTCCTTGGAATAAGGCCAAAGGCACCAGCTCAACCCTTTCCATAATGCTTAAACGTATCCACTTGGCCGACGATCTGTGGTTTGATGGGAGATCTCTCTCTCTCCGTTTCAAATTCCCTGAGCATCTCCACCACCCCTGACACCACTCCCCCTCCCCCCCTCCTCCTCCTCCTTCTCCTCCTCCAACAACCCCTTCCTCTTCCCTAAAGCTTCAACGACGTCCAACCCCCTTCCCACATCCCTCCTTCATTTACTAGACCATCACCACTACGTCTCCCACCCACCTCTCATAGTCCCCTGATAGTCAGCCACTACACCACATCCCTTCATCACTATCCATACTATCCTATGTAAATCGTGTATTACTTGATAGGGGGTATTTGAAGGCCCCCGTTTCCAGTAATAGCGACTTCTCTCTCTCTCTCTCTCTCTCTCTCTCTCTCTCTCTACACTGACAACAAACTCGACCTTTTTCGGAGTCCTGAAGCTCCCTTGTACACCTCTAGCTATCAATCTCCGACGTAACTGGTTTCAGACTTCAATTTTGCAAAGTTCTTATACATATGTTCATGAGTTCTTGATATTACCTTAAAATAAAGGTAAACAAAGATGTCTAAGACACAGTCACAGAATGACTACCGCTGTAAATGACCTGGCTGCCTTGGAATAAGAATTAACGTTGAATACTGAACATTCTCAGGTTATGGGGACGGCCCAAGATGGGAAGCGAGAAACTCACAGGGTCAAAACGCCTCTGTAAGTCCACAATAAGACGCCTTACGAAGGTGAACAGAT
Source organism: Macrobrachium nipponense (assembly GCF_015104395.2). Classification (NCBI taxonomy): domain Eukaryota; kingdom Metazoa; phylum Arthropoda; class Malacostraca; order Decapoda; family Palaemonidae; genus Macrobrachium; species Macrobrachium nipponense. Next base: position 24,272,614 of record NC_087209.1, on the reverse strand, counting down.
TTACAGATGGAATCATTAATTAATAAAGGAAATTACCAACAATAAGTGAATAATATAAAAGTTATACTTTTAAAGAAAACTGAATCGTTTGATATATGTAACCTTTGAATTGTGTTTATATATACTATTTTTTCATCAACTTTACTCTACTCGTATATTTTTCCTGGGTGCAATAAAATTATAGAAAAAAAGGAAAAAAAAGCAGACGGTTTCAAACATTTTAAGGGATTCTACTATATAGTTCCTTGTATTATGAACATTGGTTTACCAGTGCATTGTTGTATTAATTTTTATGGCAGTAACTAAAAGCAGAGAAAGGATTAAATTTTACAATACAAACTCAAAGAAAGTAAAACAAAAAGTGCCATAAAAAAAACAGCAACGCTCCCATTCCCATTACGGATTATATACATCACACAAAATACCTGCCTTTCTTATAAGAATTTCCATGGCATCAGGGCAATGTTCATTTGGTTTTAGTATATTTATTATCTTCAACGATATTTCAAAAAACCGTCGTGTCATCCATTTTTGTCCAGATTTCCTGCATTGTCTGATGGCAACAGCGTTGTATTCCTTGTTTCATCCTTACAACTGAAAACATGCTTATTAAGTTCACATTTGAATCAAATCAGAGTCATGAATAATCTTTAATCTTGCTTTGTCTCATACATACATACTATCCAAATACATACACTATATAATATTTATCATAATATAAATAATAAATTATATTACTTTTTACTTTTTTAATATACGAATATAATTAAATGAATATTAATTAAAATATATATATATATATATTATAATATATATAATATTATATTAGTATCTATATATATATAGATATTTACGTATTATGTGGATGTGTGTGTGCTTATAAGTCATGTATGTATAAATTTCATACTTTCATCAAAAACTCCATTTTAATTTACTAATTAACCTTTAAGAAAGAAAATCATAAAGAATAAATAAAAACATTAATTCACCTCTCTCTCTCTCTCTCTCTCTCTCTCTCTCTCTCTCTCTCTCTCTCTCTCTCTGTTTCCTTTCCCCTTTCTTTTTATTCTGTTTCCCTGTTCCTTCCCCTCTTTCACCACAAACCACCAGCCCTCTTCCTTGGCACCCTCATCGTACTAATTAGTTGTGTTTATTCTAGTTTTGGGTGATTTAACACGTGGCAGGTAACACGGAATACAGAGAGCTCACGACAGCTGGTGTGTGTGTGTATCTGTATCTGGATGTTCGTGTGTACCATTATGAATACAAATACACAGAACTACACGAGCGCCGTGGTTTACACACACCTCCGTGGGTCTGTCAGTGCAGTAGGTCGACAATGGCTGGATTTGTATCCTAATGCATTTCAGTGTAACACAAAATCATGAAGACGGAAATGGATTTGTATCCTAATGCATTTCAGTGTAACACAAAATCAGTGAAGACGGAAATGAATGTGGTATATCTTACGTGTTTATTTGTCCGCTGTTCTGTCACGAACGCGAAAGCAACATGAAAATATTTATTTAAGGCAAGTTGTTCATCAAGCTGAATCTGAAGGTTTCGTTGGTAGCACAAGATTCTAAATGAAGTTGTACTTTATATTGAATATATCAGCACCGTTTTTTTTTTTATTTCGTGTGTGCTTCATGAAACACAGGGCATAATCAGGTGTACCACTCGTCGAATGCAGTGTGTTTATTAATTTTTTTTTCTAATGAGAGCAATGCCCCGGAATAATAGCTAAAATGCAGTTGTTCTTTATGGATTAAAAGATACGGTATGCCTACATATGTGGACATATAGTTTGTGTATGCAAGTAAATATATAAATTATATATATATATATATATATATATATATATATATATATATATGTGTGTGTGTGTGTGTGTGTGTGTGTGTATATGTATATATACATATATATATATATACATAGAACAACTGTACTTACAAAAAATTCTATGCAATTACCTAACATACTCATACATACAAAACAAACACAAGTTGTACATATACATTTTGACGATAACTGTCCCAAACGTCAGTCAAAACTCAACACTTTAATAGTTGCAAAGTGCATTTTTGCATCCATACGCAATCAGATTCAGCATTTCATTACAAAAATACAAAAAAATGGGCAATGCAATGTACATGTCATTATGAATACAAGGTTTGATTTCAATCTGCCAGAAACATGACAGACCAAATAAAACCATTTTATTCTAGATTTATATCGATTTATAAAGCCATTTTAATTCTTACTTTCAGTGCAGTCGAATAAAAAGCATTCCATTATGGGGCCGTTCTTACCCTCGAACTCTGTATGAATCTTAAAGCGAGTTTCAAGCCAATATCGTTTTTTAGGCTTCATTTCAAGGGCGAGAGGTATTCTGGGAAACTGGTAAGTGTGAGATTTCTCTTTAGCGTTAAAAGTTCTCAGTATTTGTTCGGGCTGGATAAAACGGAATGCATCTGTTTGTCTCTATTCTAAAACAAAGGCCTTCGGTAATTACGATTAAATCAAGATAACTGATGCATACCCACGACGGCATGTTTATACTTGTTCACTGTTAACTAGTTTGCTTCCTATTTCACTAACTAGTAGAAAAGCCTTATTTTTCATAAATACTTAGTATCAGATAAACTTCCCTTACTTCCTGTCAAAGGTTTAAAAATGGTAAGGACATCCATCTGATGTCACCTGGAGAAAAGGATATGAATGCTCCTGACTTTGTATATTAATATTATTCGTAATATAGCTATCCCTGTCACTATTGCACTGACCTCAACAAATACTTTATCGCTATTAAAATTCTTCTCTCCGACTTGTTCAAAAGTTCTCCGTTGCAGAGTCGCTGCATTTCGTTCCTTTCTTTAATGACGATGTGGTACTTCTCACCTCCCTTCTCTTTCACCCTTTAACTGAATGGCAAAAAAACACTTCAAATGCGCCTCACCCACCATCCTCTTCATTTTTATCTCAGCCCCATGATTTTTTCAAACGTATGCTGCATCTAGCCCTTTCAAAATACAGTTATTTTGTTTCATCTTAGTGACACTCTCTCATCATCTACAAGTGTCTGCCCTAACAAGGTTTTGTTAAATTTAAGATTTTCTCTTTCACTTTTCTTCCAACAAAGGATTTTTTGTCCCATCTAAATAGACACATCGAATCTACGTTACATTTTAAATTGTGCATTCATTTATTTTACACAAATACGCCTAATTTCCCTACTCTCCTTTCCCAGTAAAGTAACGCTTCGTGAAAAGTGTATAATTTTGATTATATAAGAAGTAAAACAGAGGAAGACCTAGAAAATGCAGGAGCTATATGCTAGGAAGGGCCTTGAAATCCAGGAGGAGCAAGTGTGCATGTGACATTAAAGTAAATTGTAGTTGGTGCGAAAGCGAACTTCGATTTTCTGCTGATGAGTCGTATGAAAAGGAGGGATCTGAGGAAGTAAATGCTCTGAAGTTTTGTATAAATGGTGTTTGTGACTTATTCAGCTCACTACAGTTGTCTGCAGCTTTATTTTTCACCTGAAGTCACCACTTATAAATGCGCATGCATCTATATATGTACTAAATATATACATATAGATTATATATAAATATAGTTATCTATCTATCTATCGATCTATGTATATATATATATATAATATATATATATATATATATATATATATATATATATATATATGAATATAAGTAAGTATGAATGTTGTTATCCTGGGCAGCACCGGATTGGTCACCTAATATATATATATATATATATATATATATATATATATATATATATATATATATATATATATAGTATGTGTAGTGTGTGTGTGTGTATGTGTGTGTGTGTATAAATACTAGCATCGGGTTGGACCAATCTAGTGCTGACTGGGATAACTGAATGGCATCTGATAAACTTTCCTCTCTCTCTCTCTCTCTCTCCTTTCTCTCTCTCTCTCTCTCACTTTTGCCCTCATATATGTGTACACATATGTATGTATATATATATATATATATATATATATATATGTGTGTGTGTGTGTGTGTGTGTGTGTATGTCTGTCAGTATATGTGCGTGCGAGTGTAGCGATTTTTCTCAGCCTTTCCCTTATTTTCTCTTCCAGGACCCAACTACTTCGAAAATAATTTTCCGTTTTTTAACGAAGCTTTAAAGGTAATTCCTTCCACGGTCCATCTGGGCCAGCGAGGAGGAGGAAGGATGATGACCCTTTCCTGGGTTGACTTTGACTAGCGAGGGGAGATGAAAAGAAAAAAAAAGCTTTGATCTTCGGCAAATTATATCCAAGAGCCAAAATCTTTTCAAGGAATTAAGACATCGGAGGAACTCGGTCCGCCCCGTCTCTTTCTCTCTATTTTTACAGGAAGTGACTGCAGCTTTTGTTCAAACAGCTCCTGATCTGTTTATCATACTTTAATTGATCTAAATCGTTTATCATGGTTTAATATTTCGAAATCGTCTTCTTCAAGTCTCTCATCGCATGACATAAAAGAAGATCAAATTACTGTCTGCAGTTAACAGATGCGAAGAATTGCAGGCTGCTTTTTGCTTTTTTATATCTCAAGCCATATCTATAACTTGTAAATAATTCGCATACCTTAAGTATGACCTAGCTTAGCAAGAAATACATAAAATGAATGACAACGTTTGAAATTACGTATTAAATAAGCCATTATCAGTATTTCTAAAAGATTTTTTAAAGCTAGAGTTATTCGCATTGTTTGCATTTCTTTCTCATCAGTCGTAAATTACTTTAGCATTTTTAAAAGTGTTCTCGACGAGACATAAAACGTATGTCAGTTGATATAAATTGTTTATGTGGTTATATGTGCTAATTATAATTTTGAGCAAAAAATGTAGAAACCTCACAGACATGTACGCATTAATCCGTGTGAAATACAGGGAAGGTGCGAACTATTATTTCATATGATTATTTGCAGAAACGAGAGGGCAAACAAAAGACAGCTTTTTATTGAACATTAATACATCATGGCTAATTATTTCATTGCTAAAACTCGTTTGTAAGACGACAATGAAACACATACCTACTACTGAGGACAAAAAGACTATAGTAGTTATCAATACCAGAAACACAACGGGTTGTTATGTAACCGAGTTTGGGTATAATTGCTCGTATTTTCTTTAAACATACAGTGGTCACGATTCAGGTGGACTGCTTATAAATGCTACCACCTGTTTACAGTTATCAGACATGAGCATTGTAACAAAGAAATTTACAATCGACTCCTTCCAACTTGTTTCTTTGCATCATCCAAAACATTTGGCAAAAAATCTCTCGCACACTGTAAAAAAAAAAAAAAGGGATATAGCCTTTAGCAATGTGGATAGATGTGTATACGTAACAACTATTGGTTGCTAACAATCTTACTGTTATTTTCTTTTCTTGAGGGGAAAAGGTTACGTTGCTGCCACAAAAGGGGGTCTAAATCAAATTTAAGTTTAGGAAAGAAGTTGCCGAGTGATATTCCGTAACCTACCATCACAGCGCAAATTATTGTACACCCGTAAGATAACCGTACCCCCCACCCCCCCAAAAAAAGGCCTTTAGGAGGCCAATGGGACGGGCTACCCAAATGCCCAGGTCAGAAAATAACATGAAAATAAAGGGGGAAATCCGAGAAAGTGGGACTTCAACACTGAAGGAGGAGTGATTAACTGATCGATTTACAGGCTTTCGGCACACATGCCCAAGTACTGGGGCAACTAATGCCATTCAGCGCTAAAACGGAAATAGACAGTGAAAAGGTTTGAAAGGTGTAATAGAAGGGAAACCTCGCAGTTGCACTATGAGTTAATTGTTACGAGAGGATGGAGAGTACGATGGAAGAAAGAGAATATGAACGGGGTACAGTAAAAGGAATGAAAGAGGGTTGCAGCTAGGGGCCTGAGGGACACTGTAAAGAACCTTAAGTAATGCCTACATTGCACCGCATGAGGTGCACTGACGGCACTAAAGGAAGAGAGACGAGCCTTATGAAGGATGGAAGCTTACAGAAAAAATTGGAAAACCAAATTCAGCAAAAGAGTTCCAAAGCTGAGCAGAATAGGCAAACAGAGAGCGTGTTCTGCAGAATATCCAAATGGTCATATGAAAGCAGTGCATTTGCAGAGTACGTCCCAACATACGAATATATAATCTATTTATATTTTTCTGGCTGCTATTAATACAAATCTACCATAGAGTATATATATATCCCATGTATCTCTCTCTCCTTTGTTTCACCCAACATTTTTTCACGAGTTCCATTCATGACAAATTCGGAAAGTCCCTCCCAGCAAATGCCGCCAGAATATCTTTAACTTTTGGGTCTTTTATCTACAAAGCCGAGCTATCTGTTCAGCTTTCTGCTTTAAAACAGGTGGATGGAATTTCACCAGTTTGGGAAGAGTGTCTGTTATGTGGCCATCTGCATATGATTAATTCTTGGTCAGTCCATAGTTGTAAAACTAAAGGCTGGCCATGCGAGATTTAATTTCCTAAAAATACACAGCACTTTTTTTTCCCCCCACTTTTACATCCAACTCCCGAAATTTCTCTCGTACATTGTTTTTGCTGTTAAATCTGATTGAACAATTGTAGTTTCTCAAAGAACTTTATTTACACATACTTCCACTGACACACACACACACACACACGTACACACGTTGTCATATTTACTTAACATTCTTTTTCCGAAAAAAAAAAATCTTTCGGTTGCTACCTGAGTATTCGTGATCAATATTTGCTTACCAATTTAAAGCCCTACAATTTTCCACTAATTCGTTTTCGTCCCGTGGTTCATGCCCCCCTTTTTTCCCCGTCGAAATTTTTTTGCTCGGGTTTTTATCTCGGAATATCTGCACCGCATGACTACATTATTCTTTCGACGCAAGATTAAAAAGGTCAAATTCCATTTATCCCAAACTGATGATTCTGACATCTTGAAGTTGAATTGCCTACTTCACGAGATTATGCAAAAGCAGAAATTCAATTACCCTTTCTATAAAAAAAAAAGAACAATACATTCAACAAGAGAGAGAGAGAGAGAGAGAGAGAGAGAGAGAGAGAGAGACGGCATGACCAAAAACCGGCGTGTCTGTGTTACCCCTTTCCGGTCTAACATGGCCGGAAGGTTTAATTAGGGATGACCAGTAGTTTCCAATTACGCCAAACATCCATAACTTTCCATTCGCCTGTTTCTAATATAAAGCTGGATGTAAAGAATAAGGGAGATATTAAAACGATCGTACATGTAAAATGAGGCCGTTTATCGTCTTTGACAGCTATAAAAATACATAAAGTTTAGGACGTGAAGAATTAAGGAATTTGCATGCAAATACACTACCAACTAACCGGCCTATTCACACACACACACACACACACACACACACACACACACACACACACACCCATATATATATATATATATATATATATATATATATATATATATATATATATATATATATATATATATATATATTTACATAGATACATTTTACCATGAATCTATTAACCTGTATAAGGAAGTAACGCCAGAAGGGCATAGCTCCTGTACTCAACAAGTCCAGGAATGAGGCTGCTAGCCCCATACCCTTTTTCCTTGATCCCACCTGACAAAGGCGAACAGCCACAGCTGGGTTGAATGATGCGCGGTAAAAGTGGCTACGATTCTATCACAGGCCCTAAGAATAGTCAGTGTTCTGTGGTAACCCCCCTAACCCATACATACGTACCTTTATAAACCGGATGTTTCAAAAAGTCACTCATGGTTTTGTATAGTTTATTGAAAATGTAACAAATATATATGAATATATATATATATATATATATATATATATATATATATATATATTATATATATATACTTATGTCGTATATATAATATGTGTATGTGTAAAGAAAATAAGGATTTTAAATTTTGATGGAAACAAAAATATATTCGACTGAGGATCAAATGCTTAATTCTTTGTGCTACGCCATGTCTCCTACAAAAAGGAAAACGAATTTCAAACGGCCTTTTCTTTTATGTAGGCATTTCATCAAATAAGAGCAATCCCAGTTAAAAATATATATCTGACTGCATTTTACCATTACAATTCCACATATAACATAAAAAATAACGACGGTCGTATACGAAGATTTAAGGTGTGAATCTCGTATCACAGACATGCAAGAAAAATTGAGGAATTTCCAACCGGACGAAAACGCAGTCATATTGAGCCGTCCAGGCAATAAATACACTTGCTACCAAACACATACACATACGCACGCGCGCTAACCCCTAGGCATTCTAACATATGCCCCATAGTTCGAGTCAATGGACGAGGGAAATTGAAGTGGAGTTCAGAGAGATAACTACATATTTTAATCCTTTTTTTGGACCAACTGAATATGTTCTAATTACTCCCTACCAGCATCTATTTTCATGTGGCCAGGCAGGCTATAAACTGTGGCGAGTGTGAATGTTACGTTTACAGACCGCCATTTTTCTTAACATATTTCGGATTCACCGTAATGAAACATTGTAATTTCTAAATATATTAAGAATAAATGAAATACTTGGATTGATACTGTAACAAAATGTCCTTAGATTATCAAACTTAAGGACTATGTTTTATGAAATTGTATCAATAAAAGAACTTTTTCATTCTGGTTTTTGAAAAGTTGTCTAACGATTTCTGCCGACACTCCAGCGTGAAAACAAAAAGTGATCTTTTATTCCTAAGCAAGAACGCATTTATAGGCGACATGCCATCAATTTGTGAAGCAAGACCATTCTACACTTTTTCATAAAGATTAATGATAACCATGTAGTGCTTGGTAATAGGTAATCATGAAAACGAGACACCTCAACATGAAAAGTTGACAGATGGTCTAGCAGTTCTTACCTTTTGTTGGCCATGCCCCACCTACCCACTTCCAAAATCCTGATGCACCCTGTGGTGATATATAATTCTTTATTCACGCGGAGGAAGCTTAAAAGGCCATTAACTTGGTTAAACATTCTCGAATTGGCCCCCCTTAAAAATCAAAATACCCCTGGGTACACCCCACGTTGGGAACCACTAGTAGCCTAAGAGACATGGCGTGGACCTCTGGACTCTCTTCTACCAACAAGGACAAAAGGTGTTGAATAAAATTTTCACGTTTAGAGTAGAATTTATGAAACATGGTCAAAGATATGTTCCAGCGATGGGTCAGATCAGAGAAAAGACTACGATTCAGATTTTTAAAACAGCCCCTGCTATGGTTTTGGAGTTGACGGTGAATATCACGCGTGGTAGAAGGTGCAGATATTACTTATAACTAAAGAAAAAAAATACTTAGTTTTCTGGCGGCATTAGATCATAAATAATTCTCTGAAACATATTCCATTACAATTAAGAGGTGCAGTCATATTGAAGAAGCTTGGCAAAACTGAATGTTTATTTGGACTGACATAAAACATGTAAGCACTACCAATGCCACGGTAATTTACAAAATCAAGCTGATTCCACGCCTGTATAATAGAAGAGAGTTAAGTTCAAGGCTTGAGACCTTGCCTTATGAAAAAATAGGATCAAGAATGAAACTTTCCAGACGTTATAGGGGTTCTGATGCGAGAAGCGATATGTCACAAAACACCGCTGAAGCCGCTGAGAGTGAGTTAGTCTAAATTATACCGACCAGCATCAATGATTGTCGAAACCAAAAGCTGCGATAGAAAAAAAAATTTACTTATCGATAAAAGCTTAAACAAATATATTTGAATAAAGTTAGTGTAATATAAACAGGAAATACATCATCACTGCATTAAAGAAAAATTCTGACTCTTCTTTCGATAACAATTGAATAAAGAAGAGAAAGAGAGCGAGAGCGAAGCGAAGGAATGTGTGCACCTGCATAAGAAAAGTAGTGCCATTGTACCTTTCTCAAGTTTAGCTGCAGACATGGGTTGCCTCTCTATTTGCTTTCCAAATAATGGAAAGGAATTTCCCTAGTGAAGAATAAAAGGCGACTCGATCACCTCAAATGGATAAAAAGAGTTGGCCAAGAGGAAGGTTCCTCTTGGATTTCCCTCCCCGGCAGATTAATGTCTTCTCTGTGTTCGATTTCTCCAGGCGTTCGTTCTGAGACATCTGGAAATTTCGTGTAACTGATTTAGTCTGGACATTCTTAATACGTAATATCACATGGTAATGAAACTAATATTTAGGGAACAGAACCAAGTTGCAATCTTAAATCTTTCGATGGATAGCTTGATGCGCCAGCTGATGTGAGTAAAAGTATTTTCTTTGGTCACTGGTAAACGCAGACTGGGACTTATTCCAAATAAGTTACCTGGAATTTGTAAGGTATCTAAGACTTTCATAAAAGATCAAAATGTTTATGTTTATACTTAAGTAATTAAACACAATTTACTAGTATTTAAAACGAAAAACCAATATACGTCATCTAATGTAAATTATGTGTAAATAAAGAATATAAAATTTTTTACCATTAGAATCTATGCTTGTAGAAAACACATAAATTAACGGTTTACAAATCTATGTGTATGGAAGTACATGTATGCAAATCCATATACGCATACAATACAACACACACACACACACACAATATATATATATTTATATATAGTATATATCTATATATTATAATATATATATATATATATATATATATATATATATATATAATATATAATATATAATATATATATATATATAATATATATATATCATATATATATATAATATATATATATCATATTTATATATATATATATATATATATATTGCTACGTCTATAGAACGCCTCGCCTTCCCAGCAGAGTTTTAGTTATATTTAATTATAAAAGTAGCAGCCATGCCGTCTCCTGAAGCTACTGTTGTTGGGAGAGTGGGTATGTCGTAGGAATGATATTTCCGGTCTGACGGAAGCTTAGGGTAAGAGAGGCAGGTCACAAGAGTAGCTAGGCTTCGAGATGGATTTAGGGGACTTCTACAATAAGACCTATTTTCCTTCCCAATTTGCTGGCGTTGTGTTTACCACCTTTCAGGCAATGCTCGAGGCGGTTTTTGGAAGCCCCGTGATTCGAAAACAACCAGTATCGCTCTCAGTCGGCTGCGAGACATGATCTCGGACAGAGGTCAAATTGCCAGCCTCCCAAAATTAGGCCTACCCACGACGTACTGGTGGACACGAACCCCAGACCTGAACAGAGGTCAGACCGCATTCTTCTACAAGGATACACTGAATATTGCATAAAGATTCCCTGAGCCACGTGTCATGTCTCTGCCCGCAAGTGTTGCATTACCCAAGTGTATGAAAACCAGCTATAACGGCTCAACGGAGCCATCATTTACCTTTTCTCCAGCCCAGCACGGGCCTTTTAGTAAATAAATAGTTGTTAAGTAACGAGCTGAGTTTTCTGGCGACCTTCCCTCTAAAGTATTCATTAATAACTATCAGTTTACGGTAAGTTAAAGCAATTCCCTCTTGAAATCCCTCAATCATTTCTGTTTACGTATCTAGCTTCTCGCAAGGCCCTATATACGTAACATTGTCGACCTCGCCGAGGATCGAATCCGGGCTTGCTTAAAAAAGCTTGTAAATCGCGTTATCCGTTGTAAAACGTAAACTGTAAATTATTTTACAAAAAGTAAATCAAGCACACTTGCAGGGAAAGAAGACACACTGACTCACGGTAAGGTATTCCATTCATTAATATGATTATTCTATAACCCATGTTACCTTAAGGTACGTTTAAGTATTTTTATTGTAGAAGTGTGTTAAACAAATGCGTAGGTAGAAATCTTATTATTGTAACGGCGAACGCGCCAGAGCTTTATTTTAGAGGCGAGCAAACAATTTGCCCCGCGAATTCTCTGTTACTTTGTGCTGTCCTCGTCGGACGAGACAGAGCACGTGTGTAGAATAGATGCCAGAAAGAACCAGATCAAAACTAGGAAGTGCTTTGCCAGGGTTTATTGCTGTGTTTGAAAGCCTAGCTAGTTAGGAGTGTTTTACTAATAGTTACGGCAAAAGAAGTGTACAATTCTTTTGTCTGTGATATGTTAGGGAATCCATTTTTAACTTAGTTTCATTCCAAGTGTTGGTAACCGCTACCTCTCAGCTTGAATTCAGCTTAGAGCTCTCTCGCGCCTGCGCGGTCTCAACCAGCCTTCGTCTCATTCACAGCGGCAGCCATGTTTGTTTTCCCTTTCAACATTATCTAAACAATTTAAGCAAAGTAACGTAAGTCTCGAAGTTTTAACGTAAATAATATCGATCTCGGTACTAGTATCTATCGTCCTGCCAGAGAAATTAACGTAATTCGCCTTGAATAAGAAAGTAGTATTTTGTGTTGTAAATTGCCTTCGCATTTACAGAGAATCAGCTGATTCGCCATCACTGCTAGCACACCGTGGTGCTAACCCGCTCTTCTCGCCTCACGTGTTTCACCTCGCATCGCTCACTCGCGCGCGTGAGTGCGAAAATTTCATTTCACTTAACGTAACCTCATTTACAATTGTTTGCTAACATCGTTTTCAAATCCTTACCGTAATTTTTCACTTGTCCTTACGTAAAGTTAACGTAAATCTTAAAAGTAGAGTCACTTGCAAGAACTGTTAACGTAAAACGCGTCTTTGTAAATTTCATATTGAAACGCAAATCATTTCATAAGCGCAAGCCGCTAACATTAACGTAAACATTGTTCACCGCGAGCGCGTTATCATTTTCATAAAACGTTATCCAAAAGCAATTCTTTCATTAAAAACGTTAACGTAAGTAAATCATTTAACGCAAGTTGCGTCATATTAAACTAACATTAGTAGTTCAATTCAAATATAAGGGAGTTCATTCATATATCATTTTTTCACCCTCTCCGAGAGAGAGAGAGAGAGAGAGAGAGAGAGAGAGAGAGAGAGAAAACCAGAACACAGTATTCACGAAGCCAAGAGTACTACATCTTACCATTAATTATAGCATGCAGAATTAACATTATTTAGTCTCTTGTGTCTTTCATTTACACAGCGTGATACGTACGCGCCTGTGTCCATTGCAGTTTGCAAGCATTTATTTATTTCATTTACCGAGTACTTCAGCGAGGGACTGAGCATTCCTAAAATTTCCATTACCTTGCTGCGTTGCCCGAGTGGTCTTTTCATTTTCTTTTATCACAAAAGACTTGCGTATACCGCAAGCACAATTCGCACAGTGTGCCACGCCCAATTGTCATATACTTCCAGACAGGGAAGTCGTTACCAGTTTAGGACTGGCCACCACCAGTGCACGTCAGGTCTTACCATTTCACAGTGCCACTAATTCTTGACACTGTCCATCGACTGGCTGCTGAAGTACTCCCACCTTTTACTTTCTCTCCTCCACCATTACACTCTGCCCCGAACAGAGTGCCATTTCACTTCAGTAAATATTTAAGTTATACTGCATGTAGTGTCCGGGACACACCAGCACGATACCAGATGCTCCAAGAACGCCTCCATAAGGGCCATTGTTGCACCTGTACAGGCCGTACAGGTAGCCATTAAACCTGCGTGTCCGTCCTTACGGAACGCCCAAATAATTAGTGTGTCCGTGTACAAGGGTCAGTGATCCTTCGGAACATCAACAAGGGAACGCCTCCCAGAAGTGCCGCAATACCAGCCCTAAGTGCTGACAAACCTGCGTGTCCGTCCTTACGGAACGCCCAATTCCATTAATGTCCGTGTACGAGGATCAGTGATCTTCCGGACCATCCCAAGGGAACGCCTCCCCAAGTGCCGCAATACCAGCACTACTAGTGCTGCCCAAGGAACGCCTCCTCATAAGTGCCATGCACCTGTATTGGACCTACAGGTAGCCCATTCCAGCGTCTCCCAAGTTGGGAACGCCCGTAAGTGTGACGTACGCCGCACACTTCATTCGATTTTTCACCTCAAGTAGAAGGTGCCATTCACAAAGTGCCACCGAGCACCCAGTCTTCTCAGACTTTTTCTCTAACGTCGCAGAACGCCTTTCCAAGTGAGTGCCACTTTCCACAGTAGGCACTCCTATTCCATTCCGTACCCTTCCTGGCCATTATTTTCATTTTTCCTCAGCCTCTACTGCAGCCTAAGGGAAATGTCTTCCCTGCTTCCCGTGACTTCTTTGCCGTAGAGCTCGAGAGGCTCCGAGTCCTCATAGCTCTGGGCAAGGAGGCCGGTTACACTGGACCAGCACTAGACCAGTGGATAAAGGCGCAGCAGGCTGCCGCGCGCCTGCAAGAAAGGAAGAAAGGGAAAAACCAGAGAAAAGCCGGAGAAGCAGAGAGAAAAGAAAGAGAAGCAGAAAGGAAGGCAAGGGAAGAGGAGAGCGAAAGCTGAGCTCGCTCTCAAGGAGAAGGAACTCGAAATCAAGCGGGAGAAGGCCCGTAAGGAGAGTATCTTAGCTCCAGCCACTCTGCCAGCTTCCAGCCCTGCACCCACTGTCTCCCTTAGTCCCGCCGTCTCTGGTCAGCCTGACATCCTTTCTATTTGTGAGCCTGGTCCTGATCCAGTGCCAGAGATAGAAATTCCTGCGGCATCCTGCCCGCCTTTTACCTTTTTACCGCCTACCTCCTCCCTTTTGGAAGAGGTAAGCCCACCAGTTAACCCCGAAATTGCTTCCGAGGGTGATTCAACGGAGGTTTCCCTTAAACCTCCCCACGGCACATCACTGCCAGAGAGGACTCTTCACCTGTGCCAGAGCACACTGCCAGCCTTGGTGACTCCGCAGATTCGCAACCTGTGGGGCCATCTCGGCCTTATCATCCAGTGCCACGGAAGAGGTTCTGGAACACGTTCTGCCGAGACTGTGGCCGCAAGGGTCACATGTCTGCCAACTATGGAGGGTGCGCAAACCACCATATTCCTGCCATCGCAATGGCCGTCACCAATCCTTCTTCACTAGGACCCCCAGCTAAGGGCCCTATAACAGTCGCACCCCTCCAAAAAGTCATTATCAGCCAAGCCACGTCAGAGCCTACGACGACTCTGGCGCTCAAGTCTCCCTGATACGGGAAGACAGAATTCCCCGAGGGGCTAACGTTGATAGACGTCGATTGATCACCATTGAAGGTATCAATCACATTAAACTGATCCTTCCGACCGTCCAATTGAGGGTCACCAGACCTCACTTGCTCCAAAGAATGTACTCTTGCAGTTGCAAAGCTACATCCCAGGAGGTTACGACCTCCTCCTAGGGCAAGACATGAAGTCTCCCTCACAATTCAAAAAGCCTAGGGTCCTAACCCCATGTCAATTCACTCCAAAGCAAGGAGTCACCGAAACTCTACTTCTTCTAGGAAGTACATCCACCAACAGTCTCCCCCATTACCAAGGAGGGAGATTGACCATTCACAGTTCCGTTGCAAGACCTGTAACGTAATAGGGCACTCCACAAATTGGCCTAGATGCCCTAGCAAGTTATGTGCAGCGGACGCTGTCCAAGTCCCACAAGGCTTAGCCTTCCAAAAGAGACAGGACCCTCTGTCTCCCATAACCAAGGGCACGCTGAGAGGTATTGCACCTCCGGTACCCGCCACAGGTCCAGTCGACCTCAACTCTCTGCCAGTACCACTTGGCAGCACTGAGCAGTGCCAAGCTCCGTCCAGCCTGGACGTAGAGCCACCACCGAACTTGACCTCTGCGCCTGGCCCCGAGCTAGCGCCGGCGCCTAACCTTATCAAGGATCCTCCTACAGGAGACCCTCCAACAGGCATGGAGCTTACCACAGCCCATGGCCAATCACTAGTTCCTCCTTCTTCATCCTTACCTCTGTCGCCCGAGGATGAACCTCCGGCAGACCTTACCTTTGTACCTCCTCTGGAAAACCAGGAACTGCCCGACCAGGAGTCAGCCTGGAGTTTTCCCCTCACGACGGTTGTCGCAGCAGCCGGAGTGAGGGCCTCCCCTGCAGTAGGTTCCACCTCTACGACGGTTGCTGCAGAGACCGAAGTAGGGTGTTCTCCTGAAATCCTTCAGGCTACCGCTGCCTCTGCTCCTGCCGGCGTTTCTGGCCTTTCCCCAGAGTCGGTGCCTCCGTCTACTCCAAGGACTGGTATAGCCAGGTCCTGGAGGAATAAGAAGAAGAAGAAGAAGGGTCGTCATTAACATACTAACAAAAGAGCCACATGCTCTCCTTGACACCTGTGCCCGAGGTACAGTGTCGCATTCAATTGCAGAGTGATCCTGGCACCTACCCAGAGAAGGTAGCCAGCCCGATCCCTGCCAGTAGCACTAACCCTCTAACCCCTAGCCATTGTAAATACTAGCCCTCATTTAAATATAATTACCTCATTGCATTTCCTCCTGGTCAACTAACAACTCATCATCCCCACGCATCATTACCTCTCATTATGTATTCTAACAATTCTGTCGCTGAACTACTGCTGTGCGTACCCACACTCCGGAATGATTGCGTCTTCATTTAACTGTATTGAGTAGGTTAGGCTAATGATTTAGTACCAGGGCATTAGGTTAGTAGCAAGTAGAATTTTCAAGTAACCTTATCTAGGGGTAGAGTAGACTGTCATCACAGACAACCCGTAGTTATTACTTAGGCTAGATTACATCACTACATTAAGTTAGTACACTTAGCATCTTTGCCTATAAGTTAGGTAGGCCATTGTAGTCAGCCGTATCGCTGCTCAAAAAAACTTCAAGTTAGAGTAGGAGAACTGGGTTGTCGAGGCGATCAACTTATTTAAGCCAAGACCTTCACGCCCGAAAGGGAGTGAATGCCTTCTTAACAGGGGGAGCTGCTACGTCTATAGAACGCCTTGCCTTCCCAGCAGAGTTTTAGTTATATTTAATTATAAAAGTAGCAGCCATGCCGTCTCCTGAAGCTACTGTTGTTGGGGGAGTGGGTATGTCGTAGGAATGATATTTCCGGTCTGACGGAAGCTTAGGGTAAGAGAGGCAGGTCACAAGAGTAGCTAGGCTTCGAGATGGATTTTAGGGGACTTCTACAATAAGACCATATTTTCCTTCCCATTTGCTGGCGTTGTGTTTACCACCTTTCAGGCAATGCTCGAGGCGGTTTTTGGAAGCCCCGTGATTCGAAAACAACCAGTATCGCTCCAGTCGCTGCGAGACGTGATCTCGGACAGAGGTCAAATTGCCAGCCTCCCAAAATTAGGCCTACCCACGACGTACTGGTGGACACGAACCCAGACCTGAACAGAGGTCAGACCGCATTCTTCTACAAGGATACACTGAATATTGCATAAAGATTCCCTGAGCCACGTGTCATGTCTCTGCCCGCAAGTGTTGCATTACCCAAGTGTATGAAAACCAGCTATAACGGCTCAACGGAGCCATCATTTACCTTTTCTCCAGCCCAGCACGGGCCATTTTAGTAAATAGAATAGTTGTTAAGTAACGAGCTGAGTTTTCTGGCGACCTTCCCCTCTGAAGTATTCATTAATAACTATCAGTTTTACGGTAAGTTAAAGCAATTCCCTCTTGAATAAATCCCTCAATCATTTCTGTTTACGTATCTAGCTTCTTCTCAAGGCCCTATATACGTAAAAAAAAAATATATATATATATATATATATATATTATATATATATATATATATATATATGGTATGATCATATATATATAATATATATATATACATATATATTTCTATTATATATATATATATATATATATATATATTATATATATTATATATGTATATATATATATATATATATAATATATATATATATATATATATATATATATATATATATATATGTAATTTGCAAAGGAGTTTTCATTGTGTATTTTGAAGAGGAGGGAGTAAATATAAAGGTAAATCTAAAACAGGAAAATGAAATAAATAATGCAGTGAGTGGGTAAATGTAACCAATGACAGTATAAGTGGTAAAATGTTTGGCGTAAGTGAAAGGATCGATAGGTGTTTCAGATGACCCTGTCATGTGGAAAGAATGTTTGGCGAAATGAGTGAATGACTCAAAAGAGCTAGGAGAAACTGGAGAGGAAGACCTACGAATTGCTGGATAGATGCAGTGAAGGACTGCATGAATGAAGGGCGTAAATATTCAGGATACACAAGTGTGTGCGTGTGTGTTTTGTGTGTGTGTCGAGCGCGCGCAATAAGAATAATGGAACGAAATGTGTATGGCGAACTGGCATGCAGCTGATTGACCGGTTCAAGGGATACGGCTTAATGCTGAAACTCTCTCTCTCTCTCTCTCTCTCTCTCTCTCTCTAATATAATTATCTCTCATAATATATATATATATATATATAAATATATAAATATATATATATATATATATTATTCATATATATATATATATATATATAAAATATATATATTTAATAATATAATTGCATATACATACTCACACATCCAAGCTTAAAGAACTGGGATCACAGGTCAATGGGAATACTACAGACACAGTAACTAAAGTTAATAAAGCAAGACCATGAGACAGATGTACGTTCACAGAAGCATTTCCGACTAACTCACACCCTACCAGTAACAAAGCAAGCAAACACACAAACAAACCGGCGCGCATGAGCGCACGTCAAACACCTCGCCGGACAATCAACAAAAACACGAATCCGACTGATGGACGGAAAAAGATGAGTTATTTTCCAGCATCCTTAATGATGCCATTAATAAAACGAAATGTATCTGAATGGCTCCCATCTGCTTCCTTTTCATTTCATGCAATGGCTCTTTCCCTCACTCGGTGCAGATGCAAAAGTTAATTCATATTCCCTTTGCATAAGGGGAATGACGAATATCTCTATTCAAATAACGTTCGGAATGCTGATTTTATTCATAGATTTCGTTAGAGCTAATTTAGAGGTAGTGTGGAATCACCTATTTGGTAGCGATGCTGTTATAATTATAGCTTAGGGGTGGAAAAAGAGGATGCATTTTATAATTTACATTAAGGTCAATCTAGTAAATACAATATACTCGGAATGACTGGAAAAATACATATTTCTAATTTTGAGGATTTCAATTTAGCTCGATAATACCTCAGCTCTTTAAAAGGGTGACCTGGACACACCATCTAGTAGCTCTTTGTTTATTTGTATCTACAGAACACATACACACACACATATACGTATATAGATATATATATATATATACGCACACACACACACACACACACACATATATATATATATATATGTATATATATATATATATATATATGCATATGTAAGACACACACACACACACACACACACACATATATATATATATATATATATATATATATATATATATATATATATATATATATATATATATATATATATATATATAATGTGTATCAATATATATATACACATTTAATAACCACAATGACCGCTTAACTTATTGATTTACTTACAGTTTTGGGATACACTTATCCCTAGAAGCATTGCAATAGATTGATAAGCCCATTCATAAATTTTAAGGCATTTATATTCTACTCGGAGTCGAGTCTAGTTCAGATAAAAGTATTCAATGGCGTGAGGAAATCGAGTAGCTGGGCGACCATTCTAGCCATTAAAAATGTAATTCAAAAGTCCTTTTCTATCTGGTGAAAGTGACCAGAAGCTGCTATATAATTATTTCGTAGCATATATTAGTCTTAATTTGCAAAAGCAACGTATATTCAACAGTCTCAGAAACCTCTTATTTACTTTATTTCAAAATATTCATGGATACTCTTTCCACTGAATGCCTCGGAATCCTAGACGAAGATAATGAAGATATTCTCCTATTAAGAACGGACTGGATCCGACGCGGGTTGGAAGACTGAGGTAAATGTTTACCTCCGAAACGGAGAAGGAGAAGAAATTGGTTAAAAGGTAACCCCAAGTCTTCTGTCCTTCTACACAGAATGGATATGAATACTAAGAAAAATATCTTTTTATATGTCTTTCGGCTCTCGAAACTTCCAATAAAAATTATAGTTTTCAAAGGAAAGCGTATCAAAGAATATCATGAAACAGGGCTATAAACAAAACTTTGCGGCAATAAAAATCGTTAAAATAAGTAATGTGGGATCAATAGAGAAATAGCTAGATATAAAAATAAGCAAAGATTAAGAGCTACTACCACCGGCAGAAAGAAAAGCGGCCACCGCACAACGCTGTCACCAAGTATTTAATCGTCGTCTCGGGGTGATGTTATTTTGCCCGCGAGGATAAATACGAGAGAAAAGAGAAACGGAAGAAAGGAAAAGAAAAACTCCAACACAAACAAAAGATTGGAGGTGTTCGACTCGACACCACAGCCAAGGTAAATACAAATACCCCAATGATTCTCGGGACTCCATCGCCAAACAGTTGCGAGTTTTGAGTTGAAGAAGAAGAAGAAAAAGAAGAAGCAGGAAAAAGAAAAAAAAAGTTCTCGGGAGGTACGAAACGTTTTATAACAATCAGGGCGTCTAAGTCGCAAATCCCTAGGGATAAAGGCCTAAAGCAGAACTTAAGAGCAATTCGGTTGTGCCTGTAATGTCGATTTATGGCGAGGCCGGAAATTCTCCAATTCTCAATTGCTACCTAATGATATCAAGGCGTTGTGTTTCTGTGATCAATACGGGGAGGGAGAGTTTGTCTGAGGGTTCCGCGTCTCCGAAACGGCGCTCGGGAAAATAAGCAAAAACAAAACCGCTCATGCGACGCCACGCGATGCAAATATCCCGAACTTTAAAGGGGGGCGGGGCTGGGGGGGCAGAAGTCATTTATCAAAGGCTCAGCCTCCGGGGCAACACTTAAGTGGTTGTTTATTGTCGGTAGCGAAATCTCAGCGTCACGTCGGAAAAGGCGAATATTTATTGGTCTGAAATCATCTCCCCGAAAACCTCTTTGCTTGCTAACTTCTACGGGATGAAAATGATTTTACCTAGACAGGTAGAAAGAGAAAAGTCATTATACATAAACTAATTATAGAATGGGAGAGGATCCAAAGGCAAAATATTTATAATAAGAACGTGCCAAAAAAGCAGCCCATAAAAACGCCAAAATATAGAGAGAAAATACTATATTTCTGAGCCTGCTGTCTCCCTCTTCAGGTAGGTGAATGAGAAAAGTTACAAGAAAGGTGGTATTTATACCAAGAGATCCATCCACAGGTAAGCCAATTTAGATCGCTCCCACTGATAAACATCCTTTAATCTTCTTAAGCGTTGGTTGAATGAAAACTTTATCACTGATATCTGAATTCCAAGCGCCCTTTCAGATGTTCATTACATACATGCATGCATACATACATATATATATATATATATATATATATATATATATATGTATATGTATATATATTGCTATATATAATATAGTAAAATAAAATATGATTATACAATAATTAATAATAATATATGTATGTATCTAATTATATATAATGTATGTATGTTGCCATGTTAAATGGAACATCTGAAAGGGCCACTAGGGATTCAGATTATCAGGTGAGATAAAGTTTTTCATTCAACCCAAACGCTTAAAGAAGATGAAAGGATGATTATCAGTGGGAACGATCTAAATTGGCTTACCTGTGGATGGGTCTCTTAGTATAAATGGGAAGCATTAAGAGACAAGTCAACCAAAAGAACAGGAAAAATACATCATTTTCAGAACTCCAGAATTTCTTTTGTTTAAAAAATGGAAAGATACAGGAAGCCATTGTATCTCGAAAAAGGAAAAAAGATATATGAAAACACTGCAATATTAACTGTAGCTGAAATAAGGTATAAAAGAGTTGTAGCTTGAAAACATAACAGACTGAACGGGCATTTTTTTTCAGTTTTCATTATCTGAATCGCAATCATGATCAAGTCTTTCTACATTTCAGAGAGAGAGAGAGAGAGAGAGAGAGAGAGAGAGAGAGAGAGGAGAGAGTAGAGATATATTTTTACCACTGATTGTACGTTGCAAATGTTTTTGAATGACCAGCGCAGTGCGTGCACACGCCCCCCCCCCCCCCCCCCCCCCCCCCCCCCCATCCCCACCCACACGTACATATACACAGATATATGAATAACTTAATCATGATATATATAAAAGGTGATACTATGTATAAATAAAGGTAATGCCACGGAGGAATGTCGTTAATACCAAAAAATCTCGGCAGTTCTCATCTTTTAATTTTCGTCAGTGGCACTACCTTTATTATACAGATTATATATATATATATATATATATATATATATATATATATATATATATATATATATATATATATATATATATATATATATATATATATGAAAGTTTGAATAAAATATAATGGTATCTAAGTAAATATATGCGCCACTACATTTTAATATTATAACCACAGTTTCTCAAAGTTTCCGGGCCGCCTCTACGGCCTCCTGAATTTCTAGCATCAGTATTTGACAGGGATATCCTCCTCCGGCTCTCGTCCAACTCCTACCCAGTACAATCAGTAGTGACAGATACGCTTGCGATAGCACACTTGGGCTCCTTAATTTACTGCCTGCATTGATAGCTTTGGAACTAAAATCCATGTCGAAAATATTACATTCAAGTGGAACAGTTAATATCAGTGCCCGCCTCTTTTCGGAGAAGGGATTACTTAAGCTAAGTGAAATGTATTTAATTTCTATTACTTAAGTTTTGTACGTATGTAATAAGATTCTTAAGTAAACCAGAACGTCTTAATTTCGTCACCAACATCCACACCCTACATACTCTGCAGCTAATATCCATTCTACACACAAATGTAGGGTTTTCTTTTAACATGCCACTTTAAGTTGTCATAAAGCTCAACAAAATGGAGACAAAATAAAATCTTTCAATTTTTCAAGATCTGATTAATCTACAAAGCAAAATTGTAGGGAGTCTGGTACAATAAATTTTCGTAGTAGATGAGTCTCATTAGATTATTAATGTTCAACAAAGAAAAAGAATGAAAGAAATCCTATTGGAAACATCATTCAATCATAAGCATTTATTTTCAAACCAATCAAGAAAAAATGACAGAGTTCACAAGACCTCCGCCGTTAACAAGGAATTTTTCCGAAGTCTGGAATTTCTTAAGAATTCAACGATAATAGTGGTAAAATGCTGCTTAACTTACGAAAATATCGGACAATACAAATTCACGGTTTTTCCTATGAATTGTAACTACTTATGTTGTGAAAACAATAGATCCCCGGAACCCCGGCCCCCATAAAACGAACTTCGCTACGGCACTATACAAGGCCGGATAGCGTTTAGAATAGTCTACCCGATTAAATAAAGCCAAGCTTCAACGTTTTCTACAAACGATTACAAGCTCTCCAAAATAGAAAACGTTACTTATAAAGAGGGATACTATAGTATTTATAATCTTCAACGCTAGATCGTAACGTACACCAAGAAATGGCTCGAAATACCAAAGAAACGAGAAATATCGTGAAATGATAGGTATTCTGATAAAAATAGCTGATAATACCTGAAAATACACAGGTAATACGGACAGTAATTCTAGTAATAACAAAGTTTGTAACGGATTTTTCAGAAGAAAATTGTAATTGTTAGTATAACATTGTTTTCCATAGTTAAATTTTTAGTTTGGCAATATTATCTTTAACAATTTCATAAAACATCAATAACGAAGGCAAGTTCTATTAACTGAAGATCATTGTTTTTGATCAGCGGGAAAGGCAAAATAAAATGCTTTGTCATATGCAATTACTGTTCGTTTTGCTTAAAGCGAGAAAAAACAAATTAATATCATGTGCTCTCTTTGCATGTGTTTTTTTTTAAACCAACAGTTTCTTTTAAAAATAAAATACTCATATGCATATTAAAAAAGACTCTTAAGTCATTACTGACTGGGGGTGGGCCTATTTTTGTACTATTAATTGCTGTGGTTAATCTACTTGATAGCAAAGGCAATGTGTGACAAAAACGAATAAACGGCACCAATAATGTGCTAAAGATGTCATAACTGGGTCCGTTAGTATATATATCTCTTTTGTTTTCTATAGAATATGAAGGGCTATTAATTAATTGTATAAGTGCAAGAACCGAGCATTAATTCTAGCTATGCCATTTAAAAGCAGGCAGAATAATGATAGGTAGTAGAGAATATAAGTGGATCTTTTGAGTACAAAGACAATTTAACTAATTACAGTAGATTGCCGTTTAAAAGGTTAACGAGGAGACAGCATAGTAAACATAACAGACCCATGAGTAACATTGCAATCTCTCAGAAAGGAAGATCTCTCTAAGCCTTGATTCCTTGTTTTAAGAAAGCAACCGTAATAATTGATTAACACTGCACTGAAAGTCATAGCAAGGGAATATTTTAAAAAACGAGAATTAACACAATAACCCATAGTAAAACGTTTTAACCGTTGTTATAAAGAATTTAACAGATGATTGTGCATAACTAATTACCCTATGACTTAAAATAAGGTAAAATTTAGTTGCAAACACTACGAAAGCCTACACAACACAGTAACTGAAGAATTGAAAACTTCACCAGAGAGAGAGAGAGAGAGAGAGAGAGAGAGAGAGAGAGAGAGAGAGTTACAAGGATTAGGATGCCTCAAAGACTTGCTAGTCCATCCAAGGAGACACTGTGTGCTCACTTATCTGTAGGAGCAGGTTTTCTTGTGCATTCACAGTGTCGTAATGATTTTGTCTAGCTTTCTATTAAACTCTTCCACACTGTTGCTGTTTACAACTTCTAGTGGCAGTTTATTCCACGTGTCACATATCTTGTATGTAAAGAAGTTCCCACAATGGGATGTGTTGTATCTCTTCACACACACACACACACACACACACACAGAGAGAGAGAGAGATTGAGACGAGAGAGTGAGAGAGGGAGGGACGAGAGAGAGAGAGAGAGAGAGTAGCTTGAAAATATGATACATCATCCTAAGGGAAACAGAATGATACAGAAAAGACACCACCGAACTATTCATCCTGAGAGACAGCAGTTTCAAACATTACGGTACATCAGAGAGAGAGAGAGAGAGAGAGAGATAGAGAGAGAGAGAGAGAGAGACCTTTACCTTACAGACCTTACATCTTGTTCGGGTTGCCCCAGGTCCCTCAGTGTGAGGCACCTCTAATGTCTACCAGAGAGTTGCTAGTACATCTTCCGGTATATTTTGCATCTTCCAATCTTGGATGGTCTGGGATGCAGTTTAGATATTTGTCGAGCTTATTCTTAAAACACATCTACGCTCACTCCTGATATATTCCTCAGATGAGCTGGCAACGCATTGAATGGACGCTGCATTATCGATGCTGGTGCGTAGTGGATTAATGTCCTGTGTGCTTTTCCTTATTTTTCCTGGTATAGTTTGGGCACTATTAATCTACCTCTGCTTGCTCTTTCTGATATTTTTAGTTCCATGATATTTTCTGCTATTCCTTCTATCTGTTTCCATGCCTGAATTATCATGTAGCGTTCTCTTCTCCTTTAGACTATATAATTTAAGAATGTAGTCTTTCCCAGTAGTCTAGGTCCTTAACTCTTCTATTCTAGCTGTAAAGGACCTTTGTACACTCTCTATTTGTGCAATATCCTTTTGATAGTGTGTACCATATCATATTGCAATATTCAAGTGGACTACGAACATATGTTTTATAAAGCATAATCATGTTGTTCAGCTTTTCTTGTTTTGAAGTGCCCGTAACAACATTCCCATTTTTGCTTTACATTTTGCCAACAGAGTTGCTATTTGATCATTGCATAACTGTTCCTATTCATCATCACACCAAGGTCTTTAACTGCTTCCTTATTTGTGATGGTCTCATTATTAGGTCCCTTATATGCATATAGCTTTCTTTCTCTGTCTCCATAATTTATTGATTCAAATTTATCAGAGTTAAATACCATCCTATTTACCTCTGCCCAATCATATACTTTGTTAAGGTCTCTTTGTAGAGCGTTCCTATCTTCATCACAAGTAATTTCTCTACTATTCTTGTGTCATCTGCGAAAACTACTCACTACCGAATCCTTAACATTATTGTCTATGTCTTCAATCATAATAACAAACAGTATTGCAGCTAACACCGTACCTTGCGGCACACCGGATATTACCTTGGCTTCATCCGATTCTCGTCGTTTGCAATAACTAACTGTTTCTGTTGTGTAAAAATTCTTTTAACCATCTTCCTACTTTATCCACGATATTGTGTTTTCTAATTTTCTTCGCTAATATATTATGGTCTACTTTATCAAAAGCTTTTGCAAAGTCTAAATAAACCACATCTGTTTCATTTCCGCTTTTCATATTTTTGAATATGTTCTCACGGTGGACTAACAGTTGGGTTTGTGTACTTTTTCCGGGTACGAAACCATGTTGTCCTTTATTAAACAAATTATTTTTTATTAAATGTTTCATAATATTTTTCTTCATTACCCTTTCATACACTTTCATAATATGTGATGTTAGACTCACAGGCCTATAATTACTTGCCTCTAGTCTTGATCCACTTTTGAAAGTAGGGGTAATATATGCTAATTTGTGCTCATCATAAATCTTGCCTGTATCTACACTTTGTCTTAATAATATTGCAAGTGGCTTTGCATAGAATGAACTACTTTCTTTAACAAAATAGCAGGAATTCCATCAGGCCTGCAGCAGCTCCATTTTTAATTTCATTAATAGCCTGCACAATATCAGCTCATTAATATCTATGTCAGCTAAATATTCAATATTTTCATCCCTTACTTCTAATATCATTATCTTCATTATCTATTCTAGGGGTGAATTCTCTCTTATATCGTTCTGCCAGTATGTTGCAAATTTCCTTTTTTTCATTCGTTAATCTCCCTTCAATTCTCAGAGGGCCTATTTCTATTCTTCTTTTATTCATCTTCTTCGCATATGAGTATAATAGTTTGGGGTTTTGCTTGATATTTAATAGGGTTTTTTCTTCCAAGTCCCGTTTTTCATTTTCTTTTGATTGTATAATCTTTTGTTCTGCATTTTTCTATCTTACTTTTTAGTTCTATAACTTTCCATGCATTTTTTTCTTTTGCAAGACCTTTTTTCCACTTTCTGATTTTCTGGAACAAGATCCTTCTGTCTCTTGGTATGCATGAATGATGTTTACTTTTCTTCTTCGGTATATATTTTCCACTATTTTCTCCAATATTTATATAATATCTCCGTATTTACCCTTAGGTCATCGATCATCACTTACGAAAAATGTTATCCCAATCTTTGTTTAATTCTTCATTAATTTCTGACCATTTTATATTTTTACTGTAGAAGTTGTATTTTCCATATCCTTCCCACTTTTTCATTTCTTGCTTATCTCTATTTTCACTTGCTTTGGAATGAACTGTTAATTCTATGACATTATGGTCTGAAATACTCGCATTATAAACTATTATTTCTTTAACATAATTCATCTCGTTCACAAATACTAAGTCTAAAGTATTTTCCTTTCTTGTTGGCAGGTGATTTATTTGTTGAATGTTGTATTCTAGTAGCATATCTAATAGCTTTTCAAATTGCCTCTTATCTTCTGCACTACTATTACTCTCTTTTTTTATGTATAAGTACAACCACAATCTCCTATCGTTCTTTCATTCTACGAAAGGAAAGTTGAAGTCACCAGATAGGAGAATAGTCCAGTCCTTGTGATTTCTACATATATCATCCAATTTTTCAATTATTAAGTCAAACTCTTTAGTATTAGGAGGTCTATATATTACTATGTTCATCAATTTTTCAGATTCAAATTCTACCGCTATTAGTTCACATTCTGAGTTACTATATTTCTCATATATTTTTCCTTGTTTTTTGTCTTCCCATATATTGGCGGTTCCCCCTTGATTCCTATTTTTTCTATCTGATCTATAAGTTTGGAACCCTTTTATTTGATCATCATTCCCAGTCTCTTGGGGAATACCAGGTTTCACTTATATTCATTATATCTATTTCTTTTCATTTTGGGTTAGTTCTTCTAAGTACTCTATTTTCTTTTTGAGTTACTCGTAACTAAACCCTGCGCATTCATCACTATGATGGTTTGCGTGTTTTCTCCTTCATTTAATACTGGTAGTAATAAGGATTTTCCCATGTCTCTTTCCTGTTCTGGTATGTTGTTCTTTTTTTCATTTCCAGAAATTCTGACATTAAAAAATCCAACTTTTCCATAATATTTGATCTTCCTTCATCATAATTATTCATTTTGTGTCTGAATCTGCAATTTTCTCCGTTTCTGCAATATCCTCTTGCATAATAAATACAGTTATTATCTCTTGAGAGAGAGAGAGGGTCTTCCAAATACTAGATGCAGAATCCTAAGAGAAGGGGAGCATTCTAAATATGACGCATCATCTTGAGAGAGAGAGAGAGAGAGAGAGAGGACTTAACATGAAATACAAATGAGTGAAAAACGCAACGCATGTCACGGAGGACAAAGCATTACACAATTGCATTTCGGAATGAAAATCGACTTGAAGGACGAAACAATAACGCCATCAAATAATCTGAATAATTCATAACGCAAACTCTGCTTCAGGATTGGTCTTTCATCAAATGCAAAGAGAAGAAAAGCAGTGAAACGGCCGTGATGGCGAAGATATATTGACAGACGACAAAAAAGAAGAAAAAAACTATGAAGTCCATTTGCAAGATTTTGGAAAGAAACAATGTATACGTTTATATATATATATATATATATATATATATAATATATATATATATATATATATGTGTGTGTGTGTGTGTGTGTGTGTGTAGTGTGTGTGTGTGTGTGTGTGTGTATGTGTGTACATACATAATACACACACATGTATATATATATTAAATAAGTCGACATTATGGCTTAGAAGCAGCTATTAAGTTTCTTGACCTTTCCTCTTGGTTAAGTATGTTCCCCTAATCAGTGTCCTTTCAATACTTCTTTCGTCATTTCCACTAAATTTGTAAGCTTTCCAATCACTCTCCCCTTTTTAATACTATTTATCAAAGACCACCAATAACTACGTTTAAACTGAAGGGGACAACCTTATTTTGATATAACTAGAGGAGAAAATTCCTTCCATTTGACTCTATAAGACAACAGATAATTCTTCCATGAATCTATACGACCACAGATAATTCCTTCCATTTGACATCTCATAATGACAACAGATAATTCCTTCCATTTTACATCTAATAACGACAACAGAAAATTCTTTCCATTTTACATCTCATAATGACAACACTAAAACAGGCAAGACAAAGAGACTGAACCATCATAAATAAACAAAAAACTGTATGTAAAACACCCGGTAATGAGTTTCTTAATTCCCTCTAAGCCGTGTTAACCTATTACTATCTCCAACGGGTCTTTGTCCAGCGACTAATTGCCGTCCGAGTTACCACAAATGGCCTAAGTGAGAGGACTGACAAGACAACGTAATTTCATTAGGGAACTCTTGACAATGTCCGTCACAGGTCAAAGACTTTCAACAGCGATTCGTTTGACTAAAAAAGAAAAAAAAGTAATGGAGTTGAACCGATTACCTGTTTTAATATTTCTAAATGTAAAATGTATAACTTTTTATAAGCTTCTAAAAGCTTTGTTTAAATGTATATTAAATTTTTCACCATTTTATTGTGTTTTCAGGCGTAAAATATTTTAACTAATGTCAGAGGGCTATCTCAGCTTCATGCCATTTATTATGTTATAAATATCGGAATATGCAAACCAATTGATTAGATCTAAGTAAACAACTTCTGAATGTTGCCTAAATGCGTAGGTTTTCAGCTACTCACAATACTTTATGCTCAATATTATATTATATATATATATCTTCTGGCATACAGTAGATTTTAAGCCTACTGAAGGCTATGCTCCAAAGTCAACTCAGTTAAATGTAGCTGACACGTTTATGGAAATGATGGCACTAAGACCTATCGAAATGTCATGGGTTTTGGTTGAGAGAGAGAGAGAGAGAGAGAGAGAGAGAGAGAGAGAGAGAGAGAGAGAGAGAGAGACCTCACTGAAATATATATAACTTTAAATGCCATTTATTGGAGATTATAATGGTACACAAAATTCAGATATCTCTAACACTCGTATTCTTTTTTGGGCGAATTTTTTTTTCGGTAAAGTACATAATTTGTTCGACATTTTATTTTTGCTGTGTTGTTTTCCTTTGAACAACTACAATAACGAACAAGTACTCAGCTTTAAAATGACACTACAATTAGTGTCATAGCATGAAAACTAACATTGTACACTAATCAGAGAAAAATATATAAAACTTCAGATATAACTGGGTACATCTGGCGTGAGATGTTACGCACCAAGGTATAATACGTGGGTACACACCGTGGCTTATACGATAAGCATATTATTATTATTATTATTATTTTATCACAGTCCTCCAATTCGACTGGGTGGCATTTATGGTGTGGGGTTCCGGGTTGCATCCTGCCTCCTAAGGAGTCCATCACTCTTCTTACGTGCGCCGTTGTTAGGATCACACTCTTCTGTATGAGTCCTGGAGCTACTTCAGCCTCTAGGTTTTTCCAGATTGCTTTTTTCTAGGGATCTTGGGATGCGGTGCCTAGTGTTTCCTATGATTTATGGCCTACAATTTCCACTGGCATATCCCATATCCTTCTCATGTCTATTTTCAGTTCTTGATACTTATCCATTTTTTCCCTTTCTTTCTCTTCAACTCTGGTGTCCCATGGTATTGCGACATCAATGAGTGATACTTTCTTCTTGATTTTGTCAATCAACGTCACGTCTGGTCTGTTTGCACGTATCACCCTATCTGTTCTGATACCATAGTCCCAGAGGATCTTTGCCTGATCGTTTTCTCCTTCAGGTTGGTGCTCGTACCACTTATTACTGCAAGGTAACTGGTGTTTCTTGCACAGGCTCCAGTGGAGGGCTTTTGCCACTGAATCATGCCTCTTTCTGTACTGGTTCTGTGCAAGTGCCGGACATTCGCTTGCTATGTGGTTTATGGTCTCATTTATCGTATTGCACTTCCTACATATGGGAGAGATGTTATTTCCATCTATCGTTCTTTGGATATATCTGGTTCTTAGGGCCTGATATTGTGCCGCTGTTATCATTCCTTCAGTTTCCTTCTTTAGCTCTCCCCTCTGTAACCATTGCCATGTGTCATCGCTGGCCAGTTCTTTAGTTTGTCTCATGTATTGTCCGTGCATTGGTTTGTCGTGCCATTCCTCTGTTCTGTTTGCCATTCTCCTGTCTCTGTATATTTCTGGGTCTTCGTCTACTTTTTTCAGTCTTTCTTCCCATGCGCTCTTTAGCCACTCGTCTTCACTGGTTTTCAGATATTGCCCCAGTGCTCTGTTCTCGATGTTGACGCAGTCCTCTATGCTTAGTAGTCCTCTCCCTCCTTCCTTTCGTGTTATGTATAGCCTGTCCGTATTTGCTCTTGGGTGTAGTGCTTTGTGTATTGTCATATGTTTCCTAGTTTTCTAGTCTATGCTGTGGAGTTCTGCCTTCGTCCATTCCACTATTCCTGCACTGTATCTGATTACTGGCACTGTCCGTGTGTTTATGGCTTTTATCATATTTCCGGCGTTGAGTTTTGACTTGAGTATCGCCTTGAGTCTCTGCATATATTCTTTCCTGATCGTGTCCTTCAGCTCTTGGTGTTTTATATCCCCTCCTTCCATTATTCCCAGGTATTTGTATCCCGTCTAATCTATGTGTTTGATGTTACTCCCATCTGGTAGCTTCATCCCTTCAGTCCTTGTTACTTTGTCCTTTTGTGTGTTGACTTAGGCGCATTTTTCTATTCCAAACTCCATCCTGATGTCCCCAGATACAATCCTTACAGTCTGGATTAGGGTATCTATTTCCTTGATGCTCTTACCATACAGCTTGATGTCGTCCATGAACATCAGATGGTTGATTCTGTTTGCCTCTTTTCTTGAGTTGGTACCCGGCATCCATCTTCTGTTAGTTACTTTTGTCATAGGGAAATCATGGCTTACTACGAAGAGTAGTGGGGACAGTGAGTCGCCCTGGAAGATCCCTCTCCTGATATTAACCTCTGCTAGTCTTATTCCAGAGCTTGTAGGTATTGTACTCCAGTTGTGCATTGTATTTTTGAGGAAGCTGATGGTGTTTTCCTCTGCCCCATATATTCTATTAGCCATGTGTGTGGTATCATGTCGAAGGCTTTCTTATAGTCTATCCATTATTATTATTATTATTATTATTATTATTATTATTATTATTATTATTATTTTATTTACCATCCCTCAAGACATTACGTTGCATTTTCCCCATTTCTATTTTGTTACCAAACCATTTATTTTAATTCTCTTTGTATTCATACTCTACTTTAGAGTTTATTCATTTCTCCCTCCTAATGAGAAGCATCAATAGTCCCATTACATAATATGCGCAGCAATGACCAATGCAAAAGCAGCGGCTGCCGACCCCGGCTTAATTTGACACGGCTGCCATTTGCGTTCTCTCTCATGATGGACCTCGTAGGCGGCGTCGCATTCAGCAACGATGCTATTTGCAGACATTGCGCCATGCAATCAGAGGCCTCCCAGTTCATCCAGTCCGTATTATGACATTGAAAAGAAATATGCCGTCATGAAAGAACCGCGTAGGAGAGTAGTGCCGCCATTACTTGAGGTTCTTTGCAGCGTGCCTTCGGCTCCTAGCTGCAACCCTTTTCGTTCCTTTTACTGTACCTCCTTTCATATTCTCTTTCTTCCATTTTACTTTTCACCCTCTCCTAACACTTGATTCATAGTGCAACTGGGAGGTTTTCCTCGTGTTACATCTTTCAAACCTTTTACTGTCAATTTCTGTTTCAGCGTTGAATGACCTCATAGGTCCCAGTGCTTGCTCTTTGCCCTAAATTCTATATTCAATTCAGTCGTGATGGCAATATTTTCTTGGTAAAAAATCACGATGTTCCATCGTGATTTTTTACCAAGAAAATATTGCACTGTTTGTCAATTTTTCTTTGTCCGTAAATGCGTAAACACCGGTTTGAATGTAATGTTATGTATGTATATGCATGTATGTATGAATATATATATATATATATATATTATATATATATATAATATATATATATATAATATACCATATATATATATATATATATATAGTATATATATATATTATATAAGTATATATATACATAATATATATATGTATATATATATATATATATATATATATATATATAATGTTGCATTGCGTGTATGTGTAGGTGTACTTGTCTTTTAATTTAGAGTGTTAATTAAATTGTATGTTCTTTATTTTAGATATACATATACCCAATTTTTTTCTGTTCATATTCCACTGAAGATAAAATGTAAAAAATTACCTAAATTCGTTATTCTCTCCTTTCTATTATATATATATACAATATATATATATATAATTATATATAATATATATATATATTATATATAATATTACATAAATTTTGCATGAAATATTTTCCTTTGGTATATGATCACGTTGTGAGTTTTACCCTACGAATCATTATATACTATTTATAGCATTACTAATTGAAACTTTAGTATGGTTAATTGTGTAACAATCTCACGCGTAATTATTATTAATATTATTATTATTATTATTATTATTATTATTATTATTATTATTATTATTATTATTATTATTATTATTACACTAGGGTGGTTTAACATGAAAACAGACTAACACAAAGCGTGCCCGAAGGATTTGACCCTAAATGGTAGATGAACTTTGTAGAACATTCGAGTTAATTATAGAAGTTAGGCTACCCAAGTTGAAACAGACCATAAAGAACGGGGAAAGAGGCAAAAAATGTAGTCTTCGCTGCTGTCTATATGTGGTGCATATAATGTGCACCCTATGAGTACTGCATAAGGAGTGAAAACTATATTCGGAAATGGAAGATGATTCAAGTCTGTCATGAATGGTGGTAAACTTGACTGAAAACGCTAGGTGAAATGAAACTATTAGTGGAATGTGATGTTGGATGTCACCATATGCATTACTGCAGCCTTAATGTAGAGGCGTATTCAGAGATAAAAAGAAAAAAAACCTAAGCCCTCAGTTTTTTCTATTTTCGCTATTGGATCTTCATTAGCTGTTATTGACCCCTCCACCCCATATATGCTGGTATGAATAAAAAATGCATAATATATAATATATATATATATATATATATATATATATATATATATATATGTATGTATGTATGTATGTATGTATGACTGAGAAAAATGTTCTGCTATCCCAGAATTTCATCCAATAAAAGAAGCCCATAAAAACGGCAAAATATAGAAAATAAATATTATATTTAGAGACCGTGCTGTCTCTCTCTTCATGTAAGTAACTTTTCTTGTTCATTACTTACTTGAAGAGAGAGACAGCACGGTCTCTGGAACATAGTATTTATTTCATATATATATATATATATATATATATATAATATATATATATATATATATATATATATATATATTATATATAGGGTGTGTTTTTGCGTACATAGAATATGATTTGTTTTAAACAGCTCACATACGACCAGGATAAAATCAAGTACAAAGGAATTCATTCATAAGTGGAGAATCACATTTGGTCCAGAAAAAGATATTATTCAAAATATCCTACATTCTACCCCCGAATAAATAATCATAACCATGAAACTTAATGCGGCGCAATTAATTGCCAAATTATGTAAACCATTAGCGAGGGAATTACGAATGTCCTTTTCGATTACCCACCTATTTCACTTAAAACGACCAAATTATATTAGATTGTGACGCTCTTTATTTCCAAATAGATTATGCATTAAGTCCCTTTAAATGCCACGATATTTCTTTTTCTTTTCATTATGTTTCTCGCAAAACGTGGATGGCTCCCTTCGTCGTTTAAGAACCCTTCGTTAAATAGCAAAAAGCGTCCGAGTGACTTATTGAAACTGATATATATCACCAAAATGCGACTGACGTATTTGTATGTTTAATTCAACTTTCATTATGTGGTTACGGATTTGTCTCTTCTTTTAAAGGCTTAGGGCTTGGTGGTCTTGGTTTTTTCAATCTTTTTTCTCTGAAATGATTTTCTTTAGTTTTTTATGAGTAATCTTTCTTCTTCCTATGGGACTGGTATTTTGTTCTCTTGTAACTACTTTTGTCTCTTTTCTTGCTGGTTTCTCGTTATTGACGTTTTAACTGATTTCCTGTCCTGTGAATGATTTCCTGTGCGATACTGTACATAGTATGATACTCAGCAACTGTTTCTATTCCCTCTAACGCTTCTTTAGTTCTCCCCTCATGACTGGTTTCCGATCTTCCTCTATTAAATTATTTTTTTCTGGTGGACCAGTATCTGGTCCTCCTTTCGCCACCGATTTCTTCCCATTTTTTTGCAAAAGCTCTTTTGTAATTATCCAAGGATGAGGTTTTTGTCCAGCTTGTGATTGATTCACAATGCTGGTCTCTTGTTCATATATCTTGTAAATGGTTCCTTATGATACATATCATTCACAAATCCTCCAGCTTTTCATATAACTCTTCATTTTCTACAAACCAAAACTACGTACTGTACACCATATTCCATAAGTTTCACTATATGACTAGCTTCTCTCTCTCTCTCTCTCTCTCTCTCTCTCTCTCTCTCTCTCTCATGAACTGAGACACTCAAATTTCAATTGTTTTTTCCCAACTGATCTGAAACCCACCATATTTCCCAATTCTTCCAACATATCCACAAAAAATCAATTTCCGCTATCAAATAAATGACATAATTCACTTTCAATTTCAGTTCTGTTCGAAGTGTACTACACCTTTAGACAACTATGAAAAAAAAAAATGCCCCCACATTTAATATCCTCAATAACATTTACAAGTATCCGTTATCTTAAGCTGATTTTTTAACTAAAAGATGTTTCAAATTGAAGAAAAATATTAGGCGAGTTACACTTCACTTGACGAGAAGCTTTATAATTTCAAATGGATTGTGGAGAAGAGTTGCTTTTTTTACTATGAATTTCCAAATGCTTTTCTTTACATTTTAGATAAGGTTGTCGCCGGTTTCCTAATTACCAATTATTGCTATTCTGACTACAAGAAAACTACGCATGTGGGTCCACATACTATGTTATTACCCAGGAACGTTTTTTTCATGAAGAGAGCGAGTCATGAGCACATTTCTATAAAATCAGGAATATGAAGCATAAATTTCTCTGTCGAATGTTTCCATTCAGTGAGTGTTTATTCAATTGCTTAAAATATTACACGACTTACAAAAGTTGTAATGTACGGAGGTGCTGTTGAACCAACAGGGAGGTTAAGTATAAATGCTCATTAGGAATGAAATGAAAGATAAAAGCTGTCGAGATAAGCTACTTATGTAGTGTGTGGGGTACGGCAAGAAAGACGTGCATATGTCTAGGTTAATGTATAGGTAGGATAACAAGGTATAAAGATTAATGCAAATGAAAAGATGCATAAGTGTTTTGAGATTGGTCACGTGAAGAAACTGAAGAAGATACGTCCAAGAAAAGTGCTGAATAATTCGGAAATTTTGATAAGGTGAGGAGAGGATGGATAGAATGTTCCGCAGTAACCAGGTAGCATGAGATATACAGTAAGACAGTTGAGTGGCTCAGTGTGTGAGTATATGCAGCTCGCATATTACTGATGAGAGTTTTTGTATATGTATGTGAAAAGCTGATCTGGAAGCTTCCTGAACTGGAAATTTACTGGTTCGACAATTAAGGATGGAAAAAGCCGCAACTGCTTTTTTGTTTTCCCCTGGAACAGCAGACTCATGTTAAGGAAAATGAAATTCTAAAAAATAAACAAACCCATACAAACACGGGCCCATACATACATACATGCATATATATATACACATGTTTGTGTACGTATGTATATATTCTATATTATATATTTTGTATGTGTTGTGTTCTGTCATATTGAAATGAATGATGAGTGGGGATAATACAAAACAAAAGTTCAGGGCTATAATCACACTCAAAATATCTATTTAAGCATCTTCAACACGTTGGAATGTTAATGATATTGGTTTGTTGGACTACCTATTACTAAAGGGATTTCAATTTCTAATTTTTAAGTAAAAATGGAGGAAAAGGAAAAATAATTCTAGGTAGTGGTGAACTCAAAAAATAACCTGGAAGGAATAAATGTTTTAAATTCACTGTGACAAACGAGAGGACTAAGAAAATGAGGAAATTTTCTGTTTCATATTTTCTCATTTCAAAACGTCACGACAAAATAAGAAAATTATGGGAAAAATAAAGTGCAGACTAATTACAAGCAATAACTGTGTCAAAATAATTGTTTAGTATAAAATTAATAATCTGGGTGAAAGAATCTTGCCTGGAGTGTCGAGGGTCACTGTCGAACGAATTACTCGGTACTTTAAATTTTTATCTATCCCTTATCATTGCAAGACTAAAGTTGGAATTATAAGCATCCAACAATAAAGCTTCTTGAAATTGAATAAAGGAGAGGTTTTTGTAACTATATGTTGAAATAGGCCTACAGTTCTAGCAACATATCTGAGGTGTACGCTATCAAAAAAGAATATATATTAATCTGGTGAAAAAGAAAATCTGGGATATGAGGCGAAATATTTCAGATTGGAGATAAAAAAAAGCAAATTACAACGTTAAATACGGATACAAAGAGAATATCTGAAAAAAAGATAGACATATAAGGCTAAGAAAGCCATGTATTCAATAAATTTTGGTGTTAGGTTAGTTCAAAGACTTCTCAATGAAATGTCCAGTGAAGAAAAGAAAATGGAAAACACGCATGTCAAAAAGAGAAATAGGTCAATAAAAAAAATAATAGAAAAAAAACGACAGTGCTGAATGGAATATTTTTGTGGGGTCATGAGTAAGACATGTGGAACATAATTTTAGAGATATACCAGAGGCTGAGGGAAACCTGAATGCACTAATGAATGAATTTACGGTTTTTGAAGTGGCTTATGTAATAAAGGCAACTGGGAGAGGGAAAAACGGCCGGTTATAATGCAATCACTGCAGAGATTATTTTAGCTGAAAATGGAAAGGCACTTCGTATATCAACCAGACTGTTTTATAGAATATGAAATGAGGGAATAAAGCCTACGACTGAGAACTGGAGGTCACAGCAAAGACGCAAAAGCAATCTGACCTGAATGAATATGGTAATTATAAAAGCATTACACTTAAATCGGTGGTGATCAAAATAATCAGTATACTTGTCCTCATTAGGCTTTCAGTAGTTGCGAAATGACTTTGAGATGAGCAATCTAGCATTAGAAATGGTAGGAGTTATTTTCCTTATGCAATATTGTCCAGAAGGGGAATTTAAACTTCCATTCTTATCTCCTTTGGTGATTACAAGAAGGCATTTGACAGCCATGGTATTTCCATTACATATGTAAAGCCAATTGTAACTGCCCGTGAACGAAGTAGATGAGAAGTTATATTTGATGGAGTCTAGTGGAGTGAATTTGTGGTACACAGTGGCATGCTACAGGGTTATATTATGTCACCTCTGTGTTTGCTTTATCATGCATTCCTTAATGCAAAGAGTGGCTGAAGATGAAAAGGACAGTGTGTACTGGACTAACAACAGAAATTTGTGAGACTTGAAGTTTTCTTTGGGGTAACAATAGATATATGAGAGATACAGAAAATGCAGATGATGCTAATTTAATAGAATGTATACTAGGGTTCAAGGTAAATCAAAGAAAAACTGGAGTAATGAGGGTAGAGTATGTACAAAGGGGTAAAGTGTCACTGGATGGAGAAATGGTTAATGGGGTTGAATCTTTCGAATATATTATGCCATTTCTCTAGAGTTGAAATGTAATGGAAGATTCAAAAAAGGCAAATTAGCACTGGGCAAACTGCATAAAGTTTGGCAGTCAAATAGATGAACTGTATGTCTAGCACGATCTGTATTGCTTGTATGTCTAGCACGATCTGTATTGCTTGTATGTCTAGCACGATCTGTATTGCTATGTGGAAATGGATGATAGTATGATATGAAATTTTATCTAAAAGACTGTGTTGGTTTGAGAAAGAAGTTTTAAGAAAGCCACCTTGGAGTCAAATGGCAGAACAGTTAGAAATTATATTGTAAAGGAAATTAAGGAAGATTGAAACAATATGAAAAAATGATGAAGAGAAGATAGAGACTGTTTGGAGATAACATTCATGCCATCTCCGATAGATTATCATGAGACTGTCGGCTGAGTTCTTGTGGGCACCAGAGAGAGTGTAAGACCAAGACGTACTTTTCACTCAAGTACGAGACGGGAGGCTGGAGATGAGAGCAAATTTGTGAAAGATCAAAAGACATGAGCAGCGGAATTTCGCAGAGGTCCTTTGCGTCACATGGCGTTCTAGAAGGTAATGACGATGATAATAAACTTGAACCAAATATACCATCGTTTTCTATGAGGAATTATAACTCCATCTACTTAATATTCCACTTTACTTTTTATTCGAAATTGAATTATTGGAAGTTAATCAAATTTAACCTTCCGGCGGGCTTTGAATCAAATAACTTATAATTAAATTTTCAACTGGTAAAAATGTAGGTCATAATTATGCCTACTGGAATAAAAGTTTAATTCTATTTTTAGAATGAAAGTCTATCATAAATGTGTTATAAAATCTAGGACTTGCCATAATGCACGGTAGCGTGCATTATTAATTGCCTTTATCATATTATTCTCAGCCTTTGAGTGGAACTAATCGGTGATGCTTTTTCCCACGACATGTATTTTGAAAAGTATTGTAGAATAAACTTGTCTGTACGTCAGTATCCTTATTCATTCCATTACTCACAACCGGACCCCAATTTCTGCCCTCCCCCCAAAAATAACATATTATGAAGCATATACAAATTGTAAAATCTTGTTTGAAAATGTTTGCTTGTCCTAGTATGATGGGAAAGTACTGAACCACTTTCTTTCAACCCTAGTGTTCGAATTGCGAAGTAGAGGGAGTGGTTGCAATTTAAACCCCGAATTCGGATTCTAGTAATTAATTGAAAAATATCCAAAGATATCAAGGAATCGTAAGGTTAGTAAACTATTTAAGATACTGCATGTAAATTTGGAATGTTACAAATTATTATATCATAATCTTTAATGTTGTAAAGTTTCTGCGCGAACAACCATTAGCATATACCGAGCTGAACTGTGACATACCTTGGAATATCTGAGTAACCACGCAAAGTAAAATACAATAGCAAAATTATAAGAAAGGACTGAATTTCAGCTAATGGTTTATTTTCTTCCCAATTGTTAAAATAAATGTAGCATCGACAACTTTCTTCATAATATGATGCATGCCTATCCTCCTAGAGGTATGACCACTTCTGCTGGCTGTTGAGTCAGCGAAAGTTTCTTATCTGCAGTTACTTTCTTCAGACTTGTTCGGGACTGCCTTACCACATCTTTCATCCCTTGGCTTCGGCCGAGATTCAACCTGTCAATTTATCTTTTTAGATTTTCCCTTTCGCTAAACTTCCGAACTTTGGCATTCGGTAACGTATCTAGTCCCTTGACCGCTGACTTCCACTTCGCTCAAGTCTTATTTTCGCAGTTTTCTCTCTTCCTTCTTTCCTTATTTCGTTGTAAATCAGCCACTGAAGACTAGTCTCATTCCGGTATGTTCTTTCCAATTTTCTTTTCGCCCTACGCTTATTTAAAAAAAAAAAAAAAAAACTTCCTAGCTCATAATTATGTAAAATCACAATTGTCTCAATAACCAAGGTTTTGTTCACTCTTTTATTTTCAGCTACTTGATGGGATCAAGTTATAAAACACAATAGGGGGAAATAAACAAACGAGGCATTAATTAGAGCGTGAGAGGCCTGTGGCAGTACACAATAAAATATGACAGCACAATTACGCAAATAAATAATACACAAAAGATTTAGCGCTCAAAATTTTTTCTTGAAGCTAAATGACAATGACACGTCTTGGCTTTCATGGACCAAAAAATTAGACATTTTTTTTATTTTATCTGACACATGTA
Organism: Macrobrachium nipponense; assembly: GCF_015104395.2. Taxonomy (NCBI): domain Eukaryota; kingdom Metazoa; phylum Arthropoda; class Malacostraca; order Decapoda; family Palaemonidae; genus Macrobrachium; species Macrobrachium nipponense. The sequence continues at coordinate 24,231,612 of NC_087209.1, read as the reverse complement.
GTAAAGCTTTTCGATTTTCAAAGAGATACTTTAGCTTATAATGAAAAGAGGGTTCTTACGATCATCAGACATTTGAAAATAAATAAAAGTTTTGGATCTTCACACGGAATTAAATCATAGCTTTGTTGTTGCACATAAAAGGGATCGATCGAGGGTGACACAAATAAACAGAAACTTATGTCTTTCCCTTTAATTTGATACAGTCCTTTTTAAACAGGCTTCATAAAACATTTGATATAAGAAGATCAGAGAAGTGTCGGAAAATTAAATAATACTTGAAAGGGAATTCATTTCAGCTGTAACTCTGCAAACCTACGAACTTAATTTTTGTTTTTAAATTGCCAGATTAACTGACATCCCTTCCGAATCATCAGCCCACCCACACTCTCTTCCCCTTCAACCCGTTCTAATTCATTAATTGAATTATAGTAAACTCTGTGATGAAACTGCAAGTGGGCGTAATTCCTAGGTAGAAATGTAGCCAACAAGTAATTAGTTGTCGACAGTCTGCCCCGAAGCTTTTACTTCTCTAACGGGATGTGAATGAACCGTAAAAGGAAGTATCTGTTGTTATATTATAAACATAAAACTTATAACAAGGGATCATGGCATTGATGTCAGCCTCCGAAATTGTTTCGATTTTATGCAGCCTATTATTAGGGCGCATCAGAATCAATGTAGTCTTTATGATCGAGTGATTATATAAAAAAAATTAAAGTCTGCCTCATATAATCCTGAAATAATGGGAATTACTGAAGAGTTAAGACAAACTTGAATCCTTAGTTGCTTGATATTTTCTAGATGCGGACCAATTTAATAAATTCTATTGAATTTCTTTTTAGTAGTTCGGGCTGCTATTTCTCTCTTTAAATCACGTTTTGTTAATTACGGGCGCGCGTGAGTGCGAAGGCTACTATTAGTAGCAACTGGGTCATTTTACGTTCCACATTATTTACCTTAAATGCACCATTTGGAGACCAAATAACTAATGTCCACACATCACAGCCTGCGTGATATCCTCAGACCCATATATCCTTCTAGTCTTATTTATTCCCATGAGAGTAGGCTAATCTCTTAGGCGTCTCTACTTTCAAATAATTAATTTATTCAACAAACTTATCATTGCTGATGTGTTATCAGTGCCATATTTAATCTCACACATAATAATATCGAGCTCGTTTATTAGGCCATCTTTTCCGCTCACAGGTCTCACGTTAATGTGACCCATAACTGCTTTCGTACTCAGTATATTCACTGTCATCTTTATGATCATGTTCGATTCCAGTATTACGAAACGTTAACGGCCTATTAGGTGCGCGCCTTGCTTTAGGAATTGTAGCAGCAAGTAGTAGTAGTAATAATATTAATCTGTGTTAGACTAAAACATTACCATTATTGTCGGTTTAACGGTTTGCAACAGGTCACAGAATATACTAAACAGCTAGAATTTCTTTACAGCAGAAGGGAAAACAATGAATCTCTCTTTTGTGATGAGTTCAACAGTTAGGAGTTACTCCTGCCTATTTCACAATCTCATTATATATGTATCCCCAGAAGCCTTGGGCAGATTTATTTATTCCTAACACTGCCCATCCTATAGTTAGGCAAACCAAGGTCATTCCATTCCACCCTATACTTTCGAACACCAAGGTCATTACATTCCACCCTATACTTTCGAACACCAAGGTCATTCCATTCCACACTATACTTTCGAACACCAAGGTCATTACATTCCACCCTATACTTTCGAACACCCAGGTCATTCCATTCCAGCCTATACTTAAGCACATCCAGTCATTCCATTCCACCCTATACTTTGGAACACCCAGGTCATTCTATTCCAGCCTATCCTTAAGCACACAAAGGTCATTCCATTCCACCCTATACTTTGGAACACCCAGGTCATTCCATTCCAGCCTACATTTTTTTTACCGGCTCACTATTTCTATAATTGACGATTTTCGTTGCCTTATTATTTGTTAATTTGGGACAAGCCCTTTTTAAGAGAAAACTGAGAGGATACCATTAAAATCACCCCCACATAAACCAAATGAACTTTAAATTATACCAGCTTACCCTTCTACTAAGTGACAAACTCAAATCATAGCAACATGAACCACTCTAAACCATAAGACAAAGACTAATATTACTATGTTCAAACCCCAACTAAGCGGCTAACTCAAGTAATTTCATTATGCTCCACCCAATACTAAGAGACATACTCAAATTATAGCAGTTTGCTTCACTGCCAACAAGTTACATATTCAGATGATACCATTCGCTCCAACCTACGTATGTATAGAGTTAACAACTCATACCAGTATGCTCCATCCTAAATGAAGTGACATCCCACTAATACACTGCTTTCAGCCCTGTACCAGATGACAAATTTAAATGATAGTAATAAACGCCACACTAAGTACTGGTCATAACTGAGGTAAAGGTCTATCATCTTTGTTCCAAAACTGAGAAACAGTGTGTTAACTAATAGAGAGAAAAACAAAATATATACTAGTGTGTGTTTTCACCTTGAGATAATCTTATCACTTCAATTTCCGTCCCATCCATGCTTTTATCTGCTTTTGCTAAAATAATATTAGTCCCGTTCATTATACAGTCAAGGATGGAGTTTAATATTTCCAACTTTATTTATCAAAGACCAACCTCCGATCTTCATAGTAATTTCCTACTCTTATTTAATGACTTAAAGTCAAGTAATGTAGCATCCATCATGTAACTTTGAAGTGTCAATCATGTATTTAATCTATGAACCTCTGAAAATCAAATTAAAGTTTACTATATGTCGTTTTTATTTTCATCCTTTTTTTTCATTTCAGACCAAAGTCAGGATGGAAAGCGACAATTTCCAAATTAGACTGAGAACGTTACGCTTACTAAGATCCAGTAAGGGTATACAGTTCCGTTGCGGCACACCATTGTTTAAGGACGCCCAAACTGTAACATCAATCATTGCTGAAAACATTGGCGCAAAAGATGAAGGACAACGCGTTATGTAAAATACTGATTAGCCTTGACTCACCGCAGTCCTCTAAAATTTCAAGAATACTAGGCTTTAATCAAAGTGCTTGCTCATTAGCAACAGAGAATGCTAAACAGACGAATGATGTTAGCAATGGTATCTTTACACCATTTCATCTCATGGTTCTTATGAAATTAGAGTCGTCAGAATGGCTGTCTATTTCTTTAAAGGCAGTGCTGTTCAACACTAAAATATGAAGCTAAATCATGATCAATGTTCATTGGAAAACCTCGCTGACGAACCCGGAATGAGAATAAGTTAAGCACTAAGTTGTAAATGGAATGAAACATGAAATCAGCGCAATGACCCGAATCCCAACAAGAGTGAAAACAATGGAAGCACGACCACTCTCATAAACCAAAGCAATTCAAGGTTCAGCTTAGCACTGGCAAGATGAATTGCCCCATTTACTAAGAAGGTGGTTTGATTCTCATTAAATACTGTATATATGCGTTAATGGACTTTGGCTTTATTCTAATACTATGCATAATTGCTTTGACTTTCGGGGTATTCAGCTCTTCCGATTGATAGGAAAGTTGTTGGACAACCGGTGTTGCTCCGTATTAAAGGTCTGCCAAACCATCTGGGCGATTTTGAGAAAATGGAGATCCGTTAATGTCTCTCTTTCTAAAGACGTCGCGCCATGTGACATTAACTTATTTCTGTTGGCTGCCCAAGACCATCGGTCCACATTAGACCTCTCATTCCTTTAAAACATCCCGTCTCATTAACCGTTCTAAAATTTAAAGGTCAAGTTCGTGGGACTTGCTTCATAGAGCCCGATGAACACAGGCAGCCATAGAGGAATGGTTAAAGAGTCAAATTAAATCTTACAAGTGTTCAAAATGAACCTTTCATTTAAGTTACACTAGAAAGCTTCGAGAATGTTATGACAAGTTTCTAGAAGTCTGTGAAGGCTGAAAACATTTGATCTAAATTAGTGCATCGTATTAGTATTCAACCTTTTATAAAGTCTAAAAATGTTGCAACGTGAATGTGAAATGTAAGGGAGGACATTAAAAATACATATGACAATAAAGCCCCATAACTACACATTTATGATTCATACGTTCAAAAATGTGCTGACAGGTAAAGTTAAGAAAAATTCCTAAACGTGGACATTATGTTCCCCTTTTCAATAAGTGAATATCTATTCATCTTCCTGTCAAAGGCGATTTACCTTTATTCATCGACGATACTGCTGGTACTGTCAAACATTCTTTTCTATTTACATCAGAACCGCCGGCTGCGTAATAATAAGTAATAGAATTTCAGGCTAGTTCAATATACAACAAACCTGTAAATTGGTCATGTTAAAAATCTCCAGCATTTATCTGCAGGAATCAGTTATGAAATTTACAAACTCATCTTGTCTAAATACACTTCCTTTTCAAACCTAGAATGTTTAGTAAACTGAATAAGGAACTTGGGACATATACTCGAAGAGATGCATAAAAAAATAATTCAGATATTTTACGTTTAATCAACGCCTATCCAATAATAATACAATATTTTAAAACGCTTAAAAAAGAATCTGCAGTGTTTGATTATACACTCAATATACATCTAATCTTAGCAATGTAAGTATACAGTAATCATCTATGAGAATTTACAGATGCGTTCGCAACATTGCATATAATGAACACATGAGACTTTCTTTTACGAATATGTCCGTCGTGAAGTGTTAATGGCTGCGCGCAGGCCAGCCAGCAGCGACTTTAAAACGCAGTGTGTGACGGAGAGACAGTTTACAGAGACAAAACTCCTTCAGTTGTTTTGACAAGTTAATATGACATCCTCATCAACTATCATCTTGGATGAGAAGCTGTAACCTTGTTCCTCTCGTCTGAAAAGAAATGGAAGCGTTAATTCTAACACTTTACATCTCTATAGGAGGACGGTTAATATTGTAGTAGGGGGGTCACTGTACGCATATGGTGTAGAAGGTGGAGCTACGTATCATCATCAAAGGCTAAGAGGTTAATAACAGAAATATCATGGAAACATGAATGCCCCCTTTATTTTATTTGCTGTTTGCCATATTTTAAATTGTCATCATATAGATTCAAATAACAGAGAAAGGGGCTTCATTAGTGAACAAACAAATAAAACATGTGTTTCCCTCTTTGTTTCACATTATATACTTTTTTTTCTTTGTGAATAATAACAAAAAGGAAAATAAAAGCACATCACATGCGGATATTTCGAAAAGCGTTACGAACCTGAAGAAGAAAACGGGACTCAATATTAGGGGGGACTTTAACGTGGTCAAGCAGAAGCAAGAGGTGGTGGTTGGTGGAGGTGGTTGGTGGTGATGGGGGGGTGTGTGGAGATATTGGTGGTTGTGGTGGTAGTGGTGGTGGTAGTGGTTTTGGTATTGGTTGGTGGTGGTGGTGGTGGTGGTGGTGGTAGTAGTAGTAGTAGTAGTAGAAGTGGATTCGGAAGATGGTGGAGATCTCGTATGGTTCTCGTATCCTGTGGAATAAAAGGAAAGGGTCAGTTACGGCCTGATCCTCCTCGAATTCCTTTTTTTTTTTCTAATTTATCTTTTATTCTTAATGAACATTTATCTCATAAAACTCCATTGAAAAACGTATGAATGAGTTATTGATGAGCAATGAAATCACTTCAAATATCGCATTAAGAATTTTGTGACCACAATATTCTAACTGATTGGATTCTTCTAAGCATCAGTAACATTATCAAGATCATGAACAATGAAATACTTTCCAGATTACAGCCAGTAACACGTGCTGAGAGGCATGCAAGCAAGCAGTCACACTTGAACACTGAACACAAGAGAGAAAATGAAAGGATATACTTAACACCGATTTACCTTGGGCGTAACGTTACATGCAAGTGTAATGACTAACTACCATCTCGGAAAAATGTACACCGAAGCTATGACAAACCTCCGTCTTTCAAGGAAAACAAATTCTGTCTGCCACGACACGATGAAATCCAGTAAATAATAATATATAAAATAAATATGACCTATCGATCCTAAGGGGTAATGATTGATATCGTAACGGACATCAATCGAACTAAACTTTCAAGAGTAAATTACCATTTATGTTCCTATTTTATATTTTCATGCATTTGGTCGTCACTTCAAACGAAATAATAGGTACTGAAACGATTATAATCAATTGGACTAAATAACAAAACTGGCCAAATGTGCATCTCTCAAAGTCTCAAATTTTCTGTGGATGTCATAAACAATGTCAGAAATTTTTTTATCCTACATTGATTATAATGACTTTTATCTTCTAAGCATATTTTAATACTGTCATAGTTAAAGATTAAAATGACGAGAGAGAGAGAGAGAGAGAGAGAGAGAGAGAGAAGAGAGAGAGAGAGAGAGTTTAGAAGGGAATCCACTGCAGAGTTTATCTAGTAACCCAAATGACCACTAAGAGAGAGCGAAAAAAAAGAGGAACCTTACAAAAGCTAAAACAGAAGTAGAGGAACAATAGAAATGAATTTAAGAATAACGAGTCAATACATTAACGCAAAAAGAACTAGGAAAAATTGAAGATAGAAATATAAGAATAAACCGTCTAGTATTTATGCAATACCTGCGACATGAGCATAACATTTAAAGAAAAAAAAAAGAAATATATACAGAAAGTATTCCAGACTAAACAAAAGCCACGTAATTTTTTTCTGCATATATTTAAAAATATAATAAAGAAAAAATAAAAACCGTCACCGGTCTCGAACCTCTAACTGATCCCATAACTATGTGTAAATTCGTATAAAAAATACATCGACACAAACAGCTTCAGGCAAATAGCATGCACATGCAACGAGAAGAATTAATAATAAAATAAAGGGAAGAAAAAACAGCTACGGTCATGCCACAGTGCAGTCGAAAGTTGAAAAAACAACGAACACACAAAATGCTAGAAACACTACTGTTTATTTTCATATTTATTGACAAAAAACACATACCAAAACATGCCTATCATCTGGTCCATATTTCAATGAAATGTCTACATACTCTGAACTTGATTAGCAATCCAATCAACGCGAATACGTGGTCAGCTTTTCCACCACTGTACACTCACACAACACACCAATATGTCCGGAAGTTTTCAAAAATGGTCATAAGTGATTTTCTTCGTGTTGGTGTTCAATAAATAGTATGTATATACATTACAAACTCTATACATATGTATAGTATATACATATATATATAGTGTATATATATATATATATATATATATATATATATATATATATATATATATTTATATAAACGTCTGAGCTGAAGCAAAATTCCTCAATTTGGTTTAGATTTTTCTCATTTCTTATGTATCCATCAGCCGAGAAATGCTGAGCACTCTGAAGAACTATAGTCATCAAGGCAGATGCTATATGCACGCACGTATTATACAACAGATAAAAATTCTGGCATATAACGGTACTCGTACATTACTAGGTGGGAACACTTGAATATTTGTGTATATATATATATATATATATATATATATATATATATATATATAAATCCTACAGAAATACTTCCAACATGATGCTAACTTTCGCGCGCGGGTCAAATATCTTCCTATTACTTTTACACGTGATGGATAGATATTGCATCTGTCAATTAAATGAGAACGAAATCAATCACGTGACATCCGATTCCGGTCAAGTGTCCAAAATCCTCCAAAAAAGGTGAATGTTATTCTGACATTCACTGAATTACCAGGCTAGTTTTATATAAACACTGGCTTGTAGAAATATAAAATATTTAATCTTGAAAGAACAAGAACGTGAACGATCTATTTCTGAAACTGGTAATGAATTAATGGAGTTGAAAGGCAATGTTACAGAATTTACCCATTATTGCCAAATCTGCCCCATTTACAGGTAACAGGTAAAAAAAAATATAAACCGAAATCTGATGTCACGGCAACAATAGCTATCTAGTCACAAAACATATTACTGTTGATTGATTCGCTTACGTCACTTGTCGCCTAAATAAAATTATGAGGAGGGAGTTCATGATCCCATTAAAAATCTTGAAACCCTTTTCAGTCGTTATGTCCCGTGAGAGTTTCATTACAGGCCATGAAAATGCTTGAACCACTTTTTCTCCGCACTGCAATCTTCAGGCAATATGGCCGTTCATAAAAGTCGCATTTCGCATTTTCCGAGCAATTCTGAAACGACCCCAAGTTAAAAAGCAGCGTAATAACCCAAAGGCAGGGAGGCACGAAACGGCTTTATCAAAACAAACTTTCTTGAGTACCATGAAATCAATACTGATTTAATATTAAAAATTTCGCTGCCTGTACATTCACGATGCAGTATTAAATACGCTAGTTTCAGGTAGTCTACCATAGCATGGATGACTTTATTTCTTCCCATTGACCGTCAAGTTTGTTTATTTTTCGTTTGATCCGTTTATTTGTTTGTTTGCGTTTGTTTCAATCGGCTCGTTTTCAACTTTTCGTCCTGTGTCATCCACTTATGATTTTATCTTTGAATCTGCTTGTTTTCACTTGTTTTTGTCATAAGCGATCCATCGACGCTTTTATCTTTGGTCTCTCTCTCTCTCTCTCCTCTCTCTCTCACTCTCACTCTCACTCTCTCTCTCTCTCTCTCTCTCTCTCTGGTAAACATGCCAGCAGACATTTAGTACGATGCCTGAAGTAAATAAAAAAAAAAAGCTCCAAACACGTTAATCCCTGATAATATGTGTTCTTGTTTGTTGTTTTTGCTTTTTTTCTCTATTTTTCTTTTCTTGCGCGGAATAAAGGACGTTTTCACGTGATGGTAAAAAGAGGGAACAAAGTTGTTTTGAAAACAATGCTTTCGTGGGAGCTTTTGATGCTTTGTTTATTCAGGGACGAAACAGAGGTGTTTGCTTGAATATTCAAAATGAAAATCACGCGACTAAAATATCCGTGACGTCACGAATGCGTCTTTTATTTGTTATTGTCGTCATAAACAAAACGTACTTGGCATATGAAAGAAATAATAATGCGTTCAACACGCCGTAGACGTATCGTTTTCGTCGGCCGCATCTTCCAGTTTCGAAATTATAGCAAATTACATTAAATATTTCCATCTTAGTATCCATGACGTCATGAATGCGTCTTTTATTTGTTACTGTCGTTACAAAACAAAACATACTTGGCATAAAAGAAATAATAATACGTTCAACACGCTGCTGTACCCTTATTATTTTCGTAAGGCACATCTTCTAGTTTAAAAATTATATGAAATTACACTAAATATTTCCATATTAATATCTGTGACGTCACGAATGCGTCTTTTATTTGTTAAGGTCGTCATAAAAATAAAGTACTTGGCATATGAAAGACATAATAATACGTTCAACACGCTGCTGTAGCCGTATCGTGTTCGTAGGGCGCATCTTCCAGTTTCAAAATTACATCAAATTACATTAAATATTTCCATCTTAGTGTGCAAACGAAATTACCAGGTTTATGTACCAGTTACCCGAGTTGTAAAGTGAACGACAACAATCGCGATGGAGTAGATTTCACGAAATTCTTCAAATTCACTCATTGAAAAGGAGCCTGAGGTAAGATACCTGGAGGCTGGAGAGGGATCAGGAATGGGCAGACTCTGGATGGTTCCCTTTGTCAACCGAAGCTTCCTGTTTTTTCAGTTAAACCCCAAACTGGCGCCTCCCAACAACAGAGCACCAACGCGCGCGCACACACACGCGCCTATATATGTATGTATGTATGAATGTACGTATGTATGTATGTATGTATGTATGTATGTATGTATGTATATGTATATGTATATGTATATGATATATATATATATATATATATATATATATATATATATATATATATATTATATTATAGTTTATTTATTTATTCAACAGAGAGAGAGAGGAGAGAGAGAGAGGAGAAGATGCCGGTGACGAGAGAGAGAGAGAGAGAGAGAGAGAGAGAGAGAGAGAGAAACACAATCCAATTACTTGCTGAATAATGGACTAACTCCTTGTGGAGAAATCTTCGAAAACATTAACTGGTTCATACAGTTACACAAAAGGTTCATAAGCATTGCGTCGAACTCCCTTGCACGTAGCGAGCCATTCGTCTCCATTTTTCACAAGCTCGATGCTTCTTGAATAATGAGGCCTACTCCAATCCATAACCATTTTCTCAATCCTACGCTACACCGAATTATATACTCATTCCTCTGCTGCAGAATTTATTCTAACTACAAAACGAGTGAAGACCACAATCATTTACCCGAGAGAAGTTCCTCGTATGACGAGTGGGTTACGTGCTCGCCTACCGATTCGGTAGTCCCGAGTTCGATTCCCCGCTCTGCCAATGTGGAATGAAAGGAATTTGTTTCTGGTGATTGGAGATTCATTTCTCGATGTAATGTGGTTCGGATAACACAATAAGCTGTAGCTACCGTTGGATATTTTTACGTGGCTAGGAACCAATAGGTTACCTAGCAACGGAACCTACAGTTTATTGTGGATCCGAACCACATTATATCGAGAAATGAATTTCTAATAATCACCAGAAATACATTTCTCTGGTTCTACGTTGGCAGAGCGGGAAATCGAACTCGTGACTACCGAATTGGTGGGCGAGCACGCAACCCACTCGTCCAATAAGAAACTTAAATTGACTGAAAACATCATCAATCTGCATAAGCCAATAGGAAGATAGTGACGTCAGTGCACCTTACGTATCCACTGCAGGCATTACTAAAAGATGTTTGCAACTCCCCTTCGGCCCCTGGCAGCCCTTTAATTTATTTTTAGCCTTTTAGTTGACCTTCATTCCAGTTTCCTTTCGTCAACCTTTGCTGCCCCATCTGTCTAACTGTAACTACTTTAATAAGCGAATAAATTGGAAACAATGTAACAATTCAGATTTTCATGTTTCAAAATACTTGAATTCAATAATTCTTTTATTCACGCTTTCGAGTACAATCACGAAAGGAAGATATTACGGCTGTGGGGTTCTTGAAAAAGAAAGAAAAAGTTCACAATGTTGCAAATATAGCGTACTCTTTGGAAACATAAGCAAGCAGGTATAAAGAGGGAGATTAATTTGGGGTACTATTTCTTCCCTTACTGAAGGAATTTCCCAGAGCAGATCCAAAGCTGAATCATAGATAAAATTACGTAATTCTATTCTGTGAAAAACTGCATGAAAGGTTGAGAATAATGTGAAACTTACTGGTAGTACGAACATAACCGATTGCCGTAAGGATTTTGAGGTGAATTTTACAAGTCATGACCAATGAGGTAAATATAATATCAAGCGATACTGACTCAAGTTAGATCATGGACACTATGTATATATATATATATATATATATATATATATATATATTATATATATATATATAATATATATATATATATGTGTGGTGTGTGTGTATAGAAAATATATTCCTAGTTTATTCCGTATTAACACATACCCCTATATATATATATAATATATATAATATATATATATATATATATATATATATATATATATATATATATATATATATGTTTGTGTGTGTGTGTGAATCAGAAATGTATATTTTTAAGCCCTTCAAGTTTGAAAACTTTTGACGAAGGAAAATACGATTTGCAGAAGCTCCAAAAACTTCATTTTCTTCCACCTACAGTGAAGAAATAAAGCCTTAGAAATCTTCTAGAAAATCAAAGAAAATGTAGCTGAAAATAAAGGACAATAAAATACACATAAGCCCCACGCCCCCCGCCCCCTGCCCCCGCGAGAGAGAGAGAGAGAGAGAGAGAGAGAGAGAGAGAGAGAGAGAGAGAGAGAGACTCCCTTTATACGGCTTAACACCAAAGGAACAAGACGAGGCGAGACGCCCTCCAGGAACAGGTCGTGTTTTGTCACCGGGGGAATGTCTCAGTGACAGTAAATAGACAGGTGCGTGACAGGCCCTTGTCACCGTCGCATTCGGCAGAATGTCACTACTCTCTGATATTGTCTGAGCGGCAAAGGCGGCCGGCAGGAGGCAGATGAAGCAGAAATTCCAAATTTCGGTCGTCGATTAATTTTATCCGTTTACTAATTACGAAAATTGGTCTTTTGATACTTTGTTATAATAAATCTAATTTGCTGTCTTTACGAAAATTGATTACTATTTGGTTTAATACCCTGTTGACTTTATTGAATGATTCTCCTATTGTATTTTTGCGATAAATATTAGTTTAGGAGTCAACTGAAATGGCTATTGCAGCTTTCGCTTATCCAGTAAATAAACAAATTACTGACGGTAAAAAGTAAACGAACGACTAAAAGGAATGGCTGATGCTTTCACTGGCCTGATAATTCCAGTACAGCATATTCTCCACTGACTCAAGTAATTAATTTATTGATATATTCTAAATGCATGAAGGCACGTCGCAGCATCTGAAGCTAATATGCGATTCTAGTCATTACTGGGCACGCGTGCTTAGGCCGTCATCAAGTCTAACGCCCTTTATATTAATTGTACTTACAATTTAGTTTACTAAATTCTAGGAACACCTCCAAAACGTGAAATGCATTTTTAGTGAGAACAAAAAATACAAATTATTGAAAACTATATGCTTGGCTTTAAGGAGCTGATGCCTTACTAGCACATAAATAAAATTCAAAAATTGCATATAATCTTCTGATACTTCTTATAATTAATTGAGAGAATCATAAATGATAATGATCTTTTTTGCTACTTTCTCTCTCTCTCTCTCTCTCTCTCTCTCTCTCTCTCTCTCTCTCTCTCTCTCTCTCTCTCTCTCTCTCTCTCTCTCTCTCTCTCTCTCTCTCAATAAAACTGAAGATTCATGTTATAAAGAATCCTTCTCTAGCTATCTTCTTCGCTAAGTATAATTCCCTTATAAAACTGCTAAACACATAGGGCACATCAGAGTGACAACACACATTTAAAGACACAGTTCAAGAACTCAATTTGAGCAATGTTAACGGAAGTATTTTAAGAGACAAAATCTCTATAGTACCGCCATCATGGAGTTTTGCAGCAGTAGAACTGACAAGTCATATTTCAGGATCAATTTAACCAGGCATACAAACGGAGAGGCTACATAGGAATGAAATAAGCGCGAAATCTTGAAGCCAAACTTGTACGTGTAACATGAAGTTTACCCGGCGTGCTACTTTCATTCTTACCTAAAATACCAATAGGGTTTTATTCAAGATGACTACAGGACAGTTGTATTCTGTGGTACTATTAGTAAATAGACCATCCTAAGTTTTGTCCAATTCAAGCATGGATAGCATTGAAATAGCTTAAAATAATTTACACACACACACACACACACACACACACACATATATATATATATATATATATATATATATATATAGATATATATATATTATATATATATCTATATATATATATATATATATATATATATATATATATATATATATATATATATAATACTAAGTGATGTTGGAGAAATCTTGTAGTCTTGTAGGAAAGGTGATCGAAGACTGGAAAAAACAGGAGAACTAGAGAATACTGAGGTCTGAGATCCTACAATATTCTGAACCCAATTTTATTTAGTAATAATGTGAGTAATGGAACGCTAGAATTACAAAATGCAGTCTTTTAACTACCTACTTTTTCTCCTTGTTTGTTCTTTTCCGGCTCCTCACCATTCCTGTACAGAAATAGCGTAGATAGAAGGCTTATTATTATTATTATTATTATTATTATTATTATTATTATTATTATTATTATTATTATTATTGTTGTCGTTGTTGTAGTTGTTGTTGTATAATGTACCGTATGTAGTATGCAATGGATTTCATCATCTCCATAACAATGAGAACGATGCTCAACATCGCATTTTTATTCTAATCACGTCATACATTGTATCCGGTCGTAAGCCTTTTCAATTACTCGTTCATATTAGATAAATTGGTCCTCAATGCTGAAACACAAGCTTTAGTTCATTTATTTACCTCCATTTCACCAAAAAAGAATATTTTCCGAAGAGTATTAAGTGATTATATGTCGGCGTTAACATTCTCTCTGGAAATAAAAGTCGATACACACGAGCGTCGCATCCTTCATGGATCTCACAGCATCTATGACGCATAATTTCCCCGAGACAACAAATGGCGTTGTTGGGATGTTCGGACTGATCTTCTAATTGCCTCCGAGATGTGGCTCATTAATTATTCAGCCTGGATCTTTTGCGGCATTTCTCGATAAACATAAAGTCAACACATCTGTACTAAGAGAGGAAGAGTTGGTAACAGTGGATGTTACATGAGATTTAATTCCTCATTCCTTAATATAATTTCAGCGTCTTTTTTTCAATTTAGATTATAAAAACCACGATTAGATTTTTTTTAAATTCATCAGGCGTCTCAATACAATAATCTTGTGGAAGAGAAACAGATATACTAAATAACACCTGATATTTAAATGAACTTTTATTACATAAGCACGTCATAGCTCCCCTTTTCAATTTTACTGTAGAATACGAAAATTATGATGGTACTGAAGTCTGAGAACACAAAAAACCATCAGCATATTAATTATGCGAGAGAGCATTGGCGCGTAACAGGGCCGGACGTTTGGTTAAAACAATCAGACATTTTCTCTATTTTTTTTTTTTTTTACGTTCCAATTGCCTTTAGCATTCAGGTTTTGGAAAATAGCAAGAAAGCGTTGCTGAGTCGTTGTCCCCTCAAAAGCCTTGAAAGTAAAATAAAAAGGATTTCTTGAAGGATTAACTCCCTTCGCCCAACTCGGCCACAAAAAAAAAAGAAAAAAAAACTGGTATCTCCACACATTTCAAAATTTAATCTACCCCACACAGTTTCGCTGAAATCTATCCATAATTTTTGAGATACATTACAGGCAGATAGACAGACAAACTGACAAAAAAAAAAATATGAGAATAAACAGACATGACTGAATACAGTAGTTAGTCTGTCCAATGTCCAACTTCTACGGAAGTAATAACGCTAGAAGTTGATTACATGATACTACAATATAAATAAATAAATAATATATATATATTATATATATATATATATATATATATATATATATATTATATATATATATATACATATTTATATATATATGTATATATATATATATATATATATATACTATATATATATATATATATATATATATATATATATTTATATATATATATAACTATATATTACTATATATATACACCCCACACACATATACGATATATATATATATATATATATATATATATATATATATATATATATATATATATATATATAAAACTATATATACTATATTATATACACCCCCCACACACATATACATATATATATATAATATATATATATATATATATATATATATAATATATATAATATACTATGTATATATATATATTAATGGGACGAGCCATCTAACGTATCTATCTCACACTAACCACATAGAAAACAGTAAAGGGAGGAGGGTTAATGATAAAAAAAAAAAAAAAACCTAAAATGACTAAAACTCTTCATTCCTTAGGAGTCGAATCCGAGCGGCAGGAGGTCAAAATGAGGTCCGAGAAATCAACACAAAGTGAATGAATTAATGTTAAAATGGAGTCCAGTCTAGAAAGGCTCGTAAATTAAGTTAATAAAATGACAATCGGAATGAAAAGAAAAAGAAATCGTAAAACCAGTACTCCTCTGAAATGGCCAAATACAACAGACGGAAGTGACATGTGATGCAACCAGATAATTGCTTTACAGTTTGTATACCCGAGGACGAAAAAGATTGTTTTTTATTCTCTAAAAGCTTTGAAAATGGGCCAATTCGCTCATAAAGCAAATTTCGGCCTAATATTTCGATTTTCTTTTTTATCTTATCTGAAACAACATAACCATCTCACATTCCAGGTTATAAAGAACAGCAAAAAGCCCAAGCACTATAATTTCCTTAAGTTTTTGTTGAATTGAATTGAATTTAGAATTTAGATCAAAGGCCAGGCACCTAGGACCTACGAGGTCATTCAGCGCTGAAACCGAAATTGACAGTAAAAGGTTTGAAAGGTGTAACAGTTACACTATGAAACAATTGTTAAAAGAGGGTTGAGAGTAAGATGGAAAAAAGAGAATATGAAAGGAGGTACAAAAAAAGGAACAAAATGGGTTGCAGCTAGGGGCCGAAGGCACGCTGCAAACAACCATAAGTAACGCCTACAGTGCACCGAATGAGGGGCTTAAGTGTTTATGATTGGAAAAAAGGCATTTCCCTTTAATCATTTCCTGAAATCAGAGTTAAAAAGCAACAGAACCTATGGTACTATGAATAAAGCACTCTTCACGAATGTACTTGAGTACGAGGTGTGTAATACTTTCTCAACACTAGTTTTGATGAGAGTGAACTGTGTCATATAAAAGCATTTGTATCTCTTATTCCCATCATAGAACAAAGTTAAGCTTTAGTGAAAATACTGTATTCATATCAGCTATTGGGGAATAGTTCAGATTTCAGATACACTCTAAAATCATTTGCCGTTATTTATAAACACTTGATACCAATTGCTCACCAAACTACAACTTTTGGAACACACCGAATCTCTGGCGGTATTCATACAATGAAACTACATAAAAATCTTTAAACTAATGGTATCCAAAACGAAATTTGGATTCATATACAAAATTAACTTCAAATAATCTTATACAATAGAATCTACTTACCCATGTTCTACTGGCAAAGAGAGGGACAAATACTTTAGGAAAAAACTAGTCAAAGCACATATCAAACTGCTAGGAATAAAAAGCACAAAAAAAAAAACAGTGGACAAATAAACATCACATAGAAACAGTGATTGTTATTCAAGCTGACAATGAATTTTTGCTAGCACCTGGCCTATGAGTGTCCGTTATACGTTGTTTATTTTTTGTCGATACGTTCTTTTTAAAAAGACACTTTTAACCTTTCAACCTTTTTGGTGATTGCCCTCTTGCTCCAGTGAGCTAAAATTGAAACCCTTTATTGAACCTGCCGTGTTTATTACACGCATTTTTCCGCACCAAGAAATAAATGATTTCCGTACTTTGCCACAAAAATATGTCCGATATTGGCGTACGTGCGTGTTGTATTTTATATATATATATTATATATATATATATAATTATATATTCTATATAATATTCTATATATATACCCACACATTGAATCCGTACGGCCACAACAAATATGTCCCGCGTATGGCCTTCGGTTGCGTGTA
>NC_087209.1:24171845-24211845 GCF_015104395.2 Macrobrachium nipponense | reverse complement strand
AGAACATTTTATTAACGGCAAACTGATCCTTTTAAACGAAATAATTTTCTAGATGCCTCTGTTTATGGAATTAGAAATAAATGTTTGGTAAACCTATCGTGTAGTGATAAAAACCTTTATGATAACTGAATGCAAGTAGCACTGATCACTGAATCCCCTTTTTACCTTTCTCTAACTCACTTTCTTTGTATCCTCACAGTCTTAGATTCTCACTAACGTCGAGTTCCCTTTGTGTTTTCTAAAAGGAATTCAACTCAAAAGAAAAACCTCCATTCAATATTAACCTCGTGTCCTCTTCAATGTAGCGCCCTGCGATAAGACTTCCAAGAATTGAATTACAGTAGAAATATCATTAGGCGAAATTCGCTTATAGTGGGAGAACACTAAGCATCATTTCGTAATGTCCCGTCTAGATTATCCAGAAACACTTTTAGATAAATAAAAAGAGCAATGAAATGTTTTCGAAATCATATTTTGAAATGAAGAGCCTCCAGCGAAGAGCATCAAAGAAACCAACTCGAAATCACATTGAAAAGAAAAATGAAGATATGAAATATAATACACTTAATATATATACGATACAGAAATGGAAACGGAATTCAAGAGAAATTTTTAGATAAAAATAAAGATCCGTTTTACAGGTCATTTGAGCACAACCAAAAATTTACAAAACGTCCACGAATTCAACCAAAATGTTAAAATATGAGAAAAAACGATTTTTTTTTTTTTGGAGACACAAGATTTGGAAAATATTTTATGAAAGAACACCGAATTGGAAAATAAGCAATTATAAAAGTAATACACAAAATTCATTACTGATGTAATAAGAAATGTGTAAAAATGAATTATCTTAACGCAAATGTAAAATCATAAGTAACACTTAGAAGAAAAGATAAATTTATAAAAAGTTATAAATCACCTTACTAAACAACACGGGTTAACACCAAAACTCAAGCAACTGTAGAAACCTTACATGAAAGAAAATGTATAAAAATGTATAGCACTAAAACTAAGCTATTCGTAAACCAATTCATAAAAAAAAGTAAGGACCGCAAAAACTGACGCCATGAAACGGAATATAATGCCCGAAAATAACCGCAGCGACTGAAGAGAAAGAATTTGCATATTTTCCGAAGCCCGGGGTCCGCCGGGGAATAAAGATACTGAAAATACGCCAAGCGCAAATGCGCGCGAGGAGCAAAACGCCGTCAATTTGCGTAATCACGCGTCATTCTCCTTCTGCTTTTTGTTTGTATGGTTTTTTAACGTTGCATGGAACCAGTGGTTATTCAGCAACGGGACCAGCGGCTTTATGTGACTTCCGAACCACGTCGAGAGTGAACTTGTATCACCAGAAATACACATCTCTAACACCTCAGTGGAACGCCCGAGAATCGAACTCGCGGCCACCGAGGTGGTAGGCCAAGACCATAGCGATCACGCCACTGAGGCGCTTTCCTTCTACTTTTGATGCTCTCTCTCTCTCTCTCTCTCTCTCTCTCTCTCTCTCTCTCTCTCTCTCTCTCTCTCTCTCTCTCTCTCTCCACGCAAGATGAAACGAGTTTCATCTGAAAGGAGAAAAATAAGGACAGAGATTACTTCGAATTTACAGATAATAAATCTTCACGAGAGTGGAATGTGCTGGCTAAAGAACAACAAAAACAGCAGCGACCTTAGAAGGTATGGGTAATGTTGTTTTACATATCTGTGGATATTATTATTATTATTATTATTATTATTATTATTATTATTATTATTATTATTACTTAAAAATTTTAATTATTATTTATTATTAAATTAATTATTTTATTATTATTATTATTAAAGAACCAAACAAGCCAGAGAAGCGACCGTAAAAAGTATGAGTAGTGTTGTTTTACACAGCTGTGGATATTATTATTATTATTATTATTATTATTATTATTATTATTATTATTATTATTATTATTATTATTATTAAAAATAACCTACTTAAAAAGACACGATACAGAAATGATAAACACTGCAAAGAAAAACCGACAGCTTAGAATAAAAATCCTCATTAGAGCAAAACCAAAAATTTAAAAAAGCGTTCATAAATTCAGAGAGACACCGAGGATGCCTAAATCTGATAAATACAATCATTTTTGTGTTCATGAAATTTGAATACTGAATAAGATACAGACCTACAAAAATAACCCATTTACAAAAGGAAAAGCAAAAATTTCCCTACTAATGTATCACGAACATGTAACAATTATGTAATTCAAGTAATATGAAAATTTAACTGATTATCTTTTTAAAAATTGAGCAATGCCAAAAAGAATTCGAAGAAATACAGAATCCTTGCATAAAGGGAAATAAATTAAAAATGTATAAAACTAAAACTAAGCTATTCGTGAACCAATTCATAAAAAAAAGTAAGGACCACAAAAACTGCCGCCATTAAACGGAATATAATACCCGAAAATAACCGAAGCGACTGCAGAGAGAGAATTTGCATATTTTCCGAATCCCGGGGTCCGCCGGGAGGAGAACCTGCTCCGGCGAGGAATAAAGTTGCTGAAAATACGTCACAGCGCAAATGCGCACGAGAAGCCAAACGCCGTGAATTTGCGTAATCGTGCAAGCAGGCCCCTTCTGCTTTTGATGCTTTTATTTTTATTTTTTTTTCCACTACACGCAAGATAAAACGAGTTTCTTCTGAAAGGAGAAATATAAGGTTGGCAATTACCTCGAATTTACGGAAAATAAATTCGCTGGAGAGTAGAATGTGGCTAAAAAAAATAAAAACAACAACAACATCAACAACAACGATCGTCTGGGTACTGTTGGTTTATATATCTGTGAATACTATTGCCATTATTGAGCGATATATTCCGCCGAGGAAAATTTTAAACAAATCATGAACTTGCCAACCACCAAACAGAATGGTAACAAGAAATTAAACATAAGCATAGTAGAAAAAGAGAAGGTAGTGGCAGTGAGTAGATTATGAACAAGCAATTCTTATTTAATATTATCAAAACGACACTGTATAATAACAAAAGGAAACTGAACTTAGGTCATTCATTACAAGAACAAAATTAGATATTCATTTTAAAAAATCATAATGTGAAACTGCGCTTAAGGTAACGGCTCCGCGTAAGGCAAATACATTGCACCTGTGATTATCTAGAAGACACTCACAGCAAGAAGGATTTTCAAATCAATGGGGGAAAACACAGAAGAAACATCTACAGCGATGTCTGCATACACACATTAAATACACATACACACACACATTATATATATATATATATATATATATATATATATATATATAATATATATATATATATATATAGAGAGAGAGAGAGAGAGAGAGAGAGACGAGAGAGAGAGACGAGAGAGAGAGGGAGAGAGAGAGAGAGAGAGAGAGGAGAAGAGTAGAGAGGGGCTCAATAGCATAATGTGATGGTTTATTTTCCACTGGGCATTATGACCACGAATGCGACCCGGTAAACGGCAATTAATTACATAATTTATTTTTATCTATATAAATTAAAGGCACGCAAAATTACATTGACTGGTTGAAGGTTCTATTGAAACTTTGGAATAAAACTTGGAGAGAAGCAGCGAAGTTCCCTTATGAAATTTTTATGGTTATCACAGCTCATATCCCAAACCTAGTCAGAAACCTTCCTCGCCGTGACGACAACGATTGGTGAGAAAACATAGTACATCATCAAAAACGGCAAAAGTAAAATAACTTTTTATAACTGCTTTTTTATCGTACTTTTATTTGGAGAGAGACCACTAGACCAAATGTTCTTCATAAAAGAGTTAAGAGTTCCTACATGATGTCGCATACTCTGAGTGCTAGCAATGACTGATATAGGAAATCTGACACTGAATACAAACCAGGAGAGGAATATGATGAAATCCTTCGAATCTTTGTGGCTCCGTTATGCTGCAAAGACCGAAAGAAAATCTATAATAATAAAATCTGGCTGGATCTTTTTTTGTCCACCCTGGGTGGAGCGAGGTAGGTAGGGGTTCAGGTGGGTAGGGGAGACATCCACCCTCCACCTGCAACCTGTTTGTCCGCCCTGGGTGGGGGTAGGTAGGGGATCGGGAGGGTAGAGAAGACATGATACATCCACCCTCCTCCTGCAAACCTGTTTGTATGTTCCGGGTGGAAGTGGGGTAGGTATGGGATTTGGAGGGTAGGGGAGACATGATACTTCCACCATCCTCCTGTCAACCTGTTTGTCCGTGCATGGTGGAAGCGGGGTAGGTAGGGGATTGGGAGGGTAGGGGAGACATGACACATCCACCCTCCTCCTGGAAACCTGTTTGTCTGCCATGGGTGGGGATGGGGTAGGTAGGGGATTGGGAGAGTAGGGGAGACATGGCACATCCACTACCCACCTCCAACTTATTTGTCCTACACTGGTGTGGCGGGGTAGGTACGGATGACATAACAGGCAGCGCTAGTCTCCAGCTCAGTTTAGCGAAGCGCGCCATCAAACTCGTAATTAATATTCGTAGTTGCGTTGAAAGCACTACCGTTTTCTCTATTACTGTCGTCGAACGTGCGCATGGCTGAGAAATGTTTTAATAAAACAGCAACAAGAGCGTGCCTCGTTATTGCATGATGTACCCATGCAGGGTTATATATAAAACTTGCCTGTCTTGCGCGCGATTAACTTAATCTCATCGTCAGGGGCTGATGCTAGTTTATATCTGTTTGAAACAATAATCTTAAAGCTCTAAATTTCGTTGGCATATAATCGAAATGCTTTCTCTCAGAACGGCATGAATAAAGAACTAACTATTTTGCGCCTATTTTATTTCATATACTACTGCAATCTCTGTTATTTCTATTTCACACCCCCATTTAAAAAAAAAAAAAAACGTACGAAGATCCTGTTGACAAGGACCCACATCCGTAATTATCAAACCGAGAAGAAATTCTTGCTAAGAAAACGGCCTCATAACGAAAACTTGGGTATGAAATTAATTACGATAAACTCAGCTGTCACTTTAAAACTGACTTTGGCAATACATTAATGTTTCGAGTAATTAGATCAATCAGCTAACAGCACATCTCCATTAAGGACACTCAACTGAAAAGAAATGAAATCGTGCTAAAATGCGTGAGATTTTATCATACTCAGTAAAAATATATGGTTTGACGAAGCGACATCCAAAATGTGGCCGGTAATGCATTAATCAGACCACCAGGAACATCTTGCTTTCATAAGAACTGGGAAAGCTTCCATTACAAAATACAGACGAATTTTGAAAAAGTTGATTATCTCGAGAAAGAACAGTCCGCCAATTTTAAAGAAATTTCGCTCACTTGTTCATGAGACGTTTGGTAACAGACAAAACAGAAGACGCTACTATAAACATAGTATACAGACAACTTCAATCACAGGGGTAAGAGGGACACGTAATAGCATTCAATGATTGATTAACATACATCAATTCATCTAAAAATAACTAGGACGTAGGACGTTGACCTGATCAGGAAGAAAACTCAAAAGATATGTAATTACAAACACAGGATCCCATGAAATTCGATGAGCCCAAACGAAGCGACAAAATGTAAAATACAAAAAGGGGGAAAAATATATATAAAACTAGGACAAATAAAGCTATCGGTATCAACTTTATTTCTATAACATTTATTTTTATATAACATTCATTCAATTGTAAAAAATACTAGAAAATATTCGAGACGAACCATTCGCTTCCTCTCCTTTTAGAATAAAAGAAAAATAAAAGGAATTTGCTCCAAAGACCATGAAAAATCTGCGCTTCGAAAATTTGAAGAGAAAAACAGTTTTACGTCGTTTTGTTAAAAATTGGAGGGAAACATTCGCAACATCGACTAGTGAAAAATTAATTGTTAGGGGAAAAGTATTTGTGATATACATTTTGAAGGTTATTCGATCCTTTCCTATGTACGTGGATATCATATATATATATTATAATATATTATATAATAATTCTATTATATTAATATTATAATATTTAATATATATATTCAATGTAAATTATACATATATTAATATACATATATATATATATATATATATATATAGTATATATATATATATCTATATATATATAAATATATATTATATATATATTATATCGGGCTACAAATGTCCTTTAATATCTAATTCGCTCTACCTCGGAATTAATATATTTTGATATATGTTTAACCGAAGGGGAATTTATTCAGCAATAATAGAATTGCCGGCCGACGGGCACGAACCATCGACATCTTCAGTTCCGACGTAGAGCTAAAGGACATTTGTAGCTCGATATATGTATATGAATCATGGTAATGTGATATGACTTATATAATGACTACGTGCGGGCAAAAGCACTACCACGCTACCGAGGACGAGATGGGTTTAATGCAGTCCCCAAAACTAAAAATACCTGAGTGCGGCAGGTATTTGAGATGGGAGGCGGCATAAACTTATATCTCTTGCGGTGGCGGGGTTGGCTAAGGCTTCACTGCCAGTCCTGGAATTGAAGATGTCAATGGTTCGTGCCCGTCGGCCGGCAATTCTATTATCGTTGAATAAATTCCCTTTCTGTTAAACATATATGAAAAATATAGTAATTCCGAGGAAGAGCAAATTAGATATTAAAGGACATTTGTAGCTCGCTAGTATATGTATATGAATCACGGTAATGTGATATGACTTATATATATATAGTATAGATACGTATATATATATATATACATACATCTATATGTATATGTATTATATATATATATATATATATATATATATATAGATTTGTGTGTGTGTGTGTATGAATATATATATATACATACTTCATAATTTCTTTGTATTTCTTGCACTTGGATCTTTCGGCTTTGCAGCGACAAGCGTATCCATAAAAGCGCGAGTATTCGAATAGTTAAGAGTGCATTGTGCCTATTACAATTACGTATATAGCTGGTAAAAATGGCCAGTAGATTCTATATATATATATGTGTGTGTGTGTGTATACGAGAGAATATTAAGCACAGAAACATTGTTTCATATCTAATTAACTATACCTCAGAAATAACTCACACCGAAGGGTTATTATACATGATAAGTGCTTTTTCATCAGCAGGATTCACGCCGTTTGAACTGGTATAAAATCAAGGCTCACTAGTCACAGGTGGCGGTTCGAATCCCATTGGTGACGAGCATTTACTTATTTACTTAATAATACCCCTAAGTGTAAGACTTCCCGAGGTACAGTTTATTTAATTTTATATATATAAAATGTATGATGTACGTTAAAACATATCATAGCAAATCAGAAATTCTTCCACGCTTGTCTTTAAGAAGACTGTAAGGGAATTCACTTTCCATACCTTTATTTTTGCTCTATACAATTTCCTAATTCGGCCACTGGTCAAAACTGACAGAATTATCGATTGATGTAACAGGGCGTCGCAACAAATATGGTTATCTCTAAAGTTATCTTAATGTTATTCAAGGGTCGTATAGCTTGCAGAATTAAACACTAAAATTATAACGACGGATAAAAAAAAGAAAAAAGAAAACAAATGGCAATTATAAGACTTGTGACACAATGGAAATTGAAAAAGTAAAGCTGATATGTCTACTAACTGTTAATGGAAAAACAAGAGAAAGGAACATAAAACTCGGCCATGACAATATGTAATAAAATCAACCATCAATCCGACCCACAAACTCTGTTTTCGATTTTTCTTTTTTATCAAAATGAAAAAAAAAAAAAAATAGAGTAAAAACTCGATAACCATTAGTCGTTTTGCACGAGTGTGCATCACCCGGCATCACACGCACAACGGACAATGGCGTTCGAGTCCTCCCATTCCAACGGCCATTTATCTGTGTAATTCAGAATTTGCAAATGCCCTCTTCCCCCTTCCCATTCTCACCCACCCTCTCTGCTTCTTCCCCCCGCCCTCCCACGCCCCCCATCCTCCTTTCATTCCCACGGTCCTAGCCCTTCCCTACCCAGTACACCATGGCTACAAGTTTTAAAGCTGACGGAATGATGGTTTTTAGTGGTAAGGCGCATGGAATTTACCTCCAACAAGTTTCAGGACGTCATAGAAATCGCAAATACTTTTTTGTAGAGTTTTTTTTTTTTTCTTTGGGGGAAAGGGGGGGGGGGGGGGTGCGGGTTGGGAGGGAGGGAGGTTGAGAAAAAACAGTACTTGTTTAATGGGCATAAATTCCAAATTCACTTTAGCCTTTGACCGGCGAGATTAAAGATAAGACAGAAGATAGGATTTAGGTCAAACGCAAGAGCTGGGACTTATGAGGTCATCCAGCGCTGAAACGGAAATTGCTAGTACAGAAGTTTTAAAGGTGTAACAAGAAGAAAGCCTCGCAGCTGCATCAATTGGAAAGGAATATGGAATTACGAGAATATGAACGGAGGTACAGTAAAAGAAATGATACTATAGGCTTAAATAAAAGCTCAAAATTATTTAAGGAACTGGTCTCTCTCAACAACAACAAGAATGGAAACCACTACAGGAGACAACTAGCAGAGAAAGGCTACCTGTTACTTTTTACATGCACTTGTAAATGTATGCGTTTGCGTATTACTTTACACAAGTAAATTTGAAAAAAAAAGTTTTAACAGAATTCACTTGAGATTATCGGAAAGGACGATAACTGCTTTGGTCGCATAGCTGTCTGTTAGAAACAGCGCAAAAATTACAAAGGCCACATTTTGAACCCTACTTGTAAGCAAACTAATGAAGCCACTTCTGGCCTTGCCGAAGCTTCACCAAAACTAAATATAGAATTACATTATCAAATTTGAATTACCAAATTGCATAATGCCTAACTAACATGTAAAGCAACTTTCTACCAATAATCTGACGCTTGCATATAATGGCATCACGCACACATCTTTTGTAACGGAAAACTATTTGAAATTTACCAACAACATAGTTCATACTTGCATTTTCATACTTATTTCTTTAAAACCTGTAATCTCTACATACAAAGGCTATGGACACCCATTTACTTTTGGTGGTTTAAAACCTTGTTGATGAGAACGTGCACTGATATAGAGAGTACGCAAAGAAAACAGATTCTCATTTATGGCTGTCAACAATCTTCTTAACACTAGGACAAATTCATACACACCTGTTTACTGTTTTCTTAGACACAGGCACAGAAACGCACTACGGTTTGCAACACGAGTATCTTTACGTAAACGGTGGTTTACTTAGGGAAATCTGCACTATTTTGTTCCACGTCCAACACCGACCTACATTTGACAGCCTCGAGTGTTTTTGCTACAAGTAAATGTGTTTGCTTAATTCTTCATTTCCAAATTTACACAAGGACCAGGTAAAAAAAGTTCAAGTCAACTATAAGGATTACGTCATTGTGTTCGAAAATATTTCCAATTTAAATATGCCCTTTTCTACTTATCATTCACCAAATATTTAAACATTGTAAGTACCACAAAAAGACCAGATGAATACGATTTAAAATAGTTCTGAATCACAGGTTTAAATTCCTTCACAGAAAACGACATGTACTCACTTATATATTATATATTTCATATATATATATATATATATATATATATAATATATATAATATATACATATATATATATATCTATATATCTATATATCTATATCTATATATCTATATGATCTTATATATCTAGATATCTATATAATAAATTATATAATAAGAAATTAGCTTAAGGAACTAAAATAGTCAAAGAACCTCAAAATTCCTCGGCCATGTTCAGAGAAGAATGCGTAAAAATGTTGCTGTAAATCAGGCAAATAAATTATTATTCGTATTGAAGTATTCAAGCCTCTTGAATGTCTTAAGCCAATGTTTACTAAGTGAAGCAGCAACTGCGAAATATGTTAGAGGTTAAAGTTTGATAAATTTTTTTTGCTGCTATACCAATAAAATAATTTTTGCTTATAAAACCATTTGTTAACATAACCAATACTGAGAAAATAATGAATACTTTAGCGTAATATCCTTAGTCTCCTTGCTTATTATTATTATTATTATTATTATTATTATTATTATTATTATTATTATTATTATTATTTTATTATTATTATTATTATTATTATTATTATTATTAGGCAAAGAAGACTATGCATATTCCGCTAAAGTATTAATTATTTTTTTAGTATTGGTTATGTTAACAAATGCTTTTATAAGCAAACAAATTATTAATATTGGTATAACAGCAAGAAAAAAGGATCAAACTTTAACCTCTAACATATTTCGCATATTATTATTATGTCAGGGAAATATCCGAAAAAAAGAAGAAATTGGTCATTACCACATTCATGGTTCAATGGCTGAATCAAGAATGAAATGCCTACGCGGTAAACTTCCCACTTTAAGCCGTTCCAGAAAATGTACATACCATGCATACAATCTTAATACCAATGTTCCATTCGCACAGAATTAAGGGCTAAAATCTCTCCGTGTTACGTGACCTCTTTGTCTCAGGTCATTCAAATATCGAGAGAACTTCGTGGATTCCGTTTACGACTTTGCATAAGAGTGTTGCAATACGGCTGCAAATTTTGACAAGTGAATCGGTTATCGTACTGAAATAGGTAAGATCTTGAATGCCTAATCCTTGTCTTATAAAATTGTTGCTGCGAAATTTCATATAATGGGTATATTAAGAATCTCTCTCTCTCTCTCTCTCGTCTCTCTGCTCTCTTCTCTCGGCGTTGCCCCCCTGTCTTCAGTCTCATCCCACATCTCTTCCCCCATTTACCCCCCTTTTTTCTTCAATAACACGGGTCCTCCTCTCTCTCTTCTTCTCTCTTACATCGGTCTCCCTCTCTCTCTCTCTCTCTCTCTCTCTCTCTCTCTCAGCTGGACGTCGCAGGTACAAATGACAACAGGACTAAAATCCCTTTCAGAAGACTCTGAATATTCAGAAGCTTAACGATCCATCATGCAAAAGCGAGGGATACGAGATCTGAGAAATGTTGTATCTCTTAGTCATATGGGATTCGGGAGACTTCGGTGTGTTCGTGTGTGTGTGTTTGAAAAGTTAATGTACTGTGTATCTTTCAGGTAAAGAATAAACAATAGAAATAAAATGCCTGTCTTTTGTGCTGACTGAAGCTCATAAACTTATTATATATTACAGGTTAATGAAAATATCACTCTCGAAAGGGAAAGATAAATGCCATCATGAAATTCAACAGAATGTGAGACACATCCAGTGATGTTCATCTTATTTCTGGGCATTTTTTTTATTGAGCATTAAAAGAATTCTGTTTGAAACGTCCCATAATCATATATTTAATTTCAACAAAGGATCATATATCGCATAACTTCGTTCGGTGGTAAGTTCTACCGTCATATTTATTGACTTCAACAACGGACCTAATTGGCAATAACTTCAATCAGGAAATAATTTCAACAGTTCCAAAAATACTGAATATCGACACTTATCCCATTTATAATTCTCCGTTAATGGATAAAGAAATTGGAAGCATCAATACTGCCAAATTTATCACAATAATCAATGAAAACATCTTACTTATTAAATTAATTTACACCATAATTCCAGGCGAGATGTTATTTACAGTTGGTGAAAATAAACCTGCTACCCATATCTAAACAATGAAATACAATTACATGAATGTCAGAACTTTTATGAAGTTCCCTTGCTATTCTAGTATTTCACTTCACTTGAAGAACAGGACAACCTCCTCTTACCAATCACTATAAAGAAAATAAACTATAGCACCTGGGGATAAAACCAAGAATTTGAGAACCAATGTCCCTGAATATATAAAATCTACTACGGACAACCCAAGTTGTATCAACCAACACAGCAAAGTACATCGAATTATTTGATGGAGATACCGCTTGAGCCCAGTTCTCGAAACAGAGCCTCAGGACAAATCTGAAAGGAGTTGAATTATTCTGGAGGTCATTTGGTGGTCTCGTAGTACATGGGGAAAAGAGAAAGAGTAGAAAAAAATCATATCACTGACATTTTATCCAGAGAGAATAGAATGTAGAATTTAGGGCAAAGACCAAGCACTAGGACCTATGAGGCCATTCTGCGCTGAAAGGGAAATTGCCAGTAAGAAGGTTTAAATGGAATAACAGGAAGAAAACCTAGCAGTTGCACTATGAAACAATTGTTAGATGAGGGAGGAAAGCCGTATGGAAGAAAGAGAACATGAATGGAGGTACCGTAAAAGGAATGAGAGAGGTTGCAGCTGGGGGCCGAGAGGACGCCGCGAATACATTGCACTGCAAGAGATGTACTGACGGCACTATCCTTCTACGGCGTTAATTCATGGTTTCAAAACTCGTTAACTGAATATCTCAATCAAAAAAGTAAAACAAACGACTTGAATCTTCAGGGTAATTGGATTAAGGATACACCTTTAAGATTACAACTGACATTGAAAGTAAAAAAATTAGAAGAAAAAAAATTGTTGTATGGAACAGAAAGACTGACAGTCATTCACATGCAATCTGGGTCCGTTGCTCAATGTGACATCTTTAACAAAAATAACAAAATGTGCAACACACACTCTTTGATTTCAGTAAAACTATCGTTGCTTTTAGAGGTTCGTAATACCATCTTGCTAGTATAATGAGGGATGTCGGAATGATTGCTAAACACTCGAATACACAGAAAAGACAGAGGCTGCCGGCATGGCTACCGAATTACATCAAGGACTATGAAAAAATCAATCCAGTTGCAAAGAGTAAACAGATATACCTCGTTGGTAGCTAAATACAACACTCACTCAACTTACAAAAAATAGACTGACTAGGTATATGTATATATATATATATATATATATATATAATATATATATGAGTATATTGATTTGCAAGATATATTCAGTTGTGTACGATGCAGATCTAGGCGCTCTGTTTTCACTCCACGTTCTCAATTTTCAAAAAGAATACAACGCAGTTGACTATTTGGGGGAGATATCATATTCGGTGTAAACTGCATAAAAAAAAAGGAAAAAAAGGAAACTTCTCTTTAGCTAACGGTTAAAATGATGTATTTTACTAGTTGGTGCTTTCAGCTTACCTGGAAAGTTTTGTGTCAATATAATATTAATAAGTCTTCCTTATATTCACTCTTACATAGCGCTAAAGCACAAAATTGGTTTTCTCTGCTTTCCTTATTATCTATTGTATGGAACTACATCAAGGCAACACAAACAACGTTTCACATTTAAATATTGCATAACCTGAAATGGCTAATAATACAGGTAATACATTACTGTAGTACAATCCACATATGCCAGACTAGAAAGTGGAGAGATACCAAGCGAGAGAGCTCTTCAAGACAGCAATAAAAATTCCTGCAAGACAGCTCTCCTAAATCATCTTCATCAGATATCTTAGCGTTTGCATATCAAATACATCAGAAGGACATAGTAATCTTTTCAGCGAATTTTCCCTATACCATATACCTTATACTACCTCTAATGAATAAATCCATCACCCGCACCTTAACATGAGCGACTTTTTTTATACGATATATATATCAATCAACAACTATCATTCAATACAGAATTAATTATATCGTAGGAATAACTTACGCCCAAAGGAAATTATACTTAATAAGTGCATCTACCCCTGAGTGCAATCTATGCCGAAGGGATTCTAAATTGCACATTCAATTATATCTGTGGTTTATATATATATATATATATATATATATATATATATATATATATATATATATATATACACATATATATCTATATATATATATATTATATATATATTTATATATAATAATATATGTATATATATTATATATATATATATATATATATATATATAGATATAGTATTTGATATATATATCTATATATATCTATACATAGTATAACATATATATATATATATAGATATAGATATATATAGATATAGAGATATATATATATAAATATATATATATTATATTATATAACTATATATATATATATATAAATCTTATATATATATATAATGTCCATATATATTATGTACATATATCCTATAGATATATAACATATATAAAATATATAAATATATATATATATATATATATATATATATATGTGTGTGTGTGTGTGTGTGTGTGTGTGTGCGTGAGTGTGTGTGCGTGTGTGTGTGTATTTTATTATTGACCGGTTTCCCCAGCAGATGGTGAGTCCAGAATAAAGCAAGAAGAAAGTCCCCTCTACGTTCAACATTTGATCTGGTCATTCAAGGGTGAACCTCCAGAGAGAGAGAGAGAGAGAGAGAGAGAGAGAGAGAGAGAGAGAGAGAGAGAGAGATGGAAGTTTTGGTGGCCGGCGAGTTCATTTACTTCTCTTTGAGGTTTTAATTTCCCGATGTACTTCCCATAAAACCGGCCACGTCACCCTGGTTACAATCAGTCTCATCCCTAAATTATCTAACAAACCAAACGGCTCTTTTAATTCATTCGGCTAATGGCTTTTTGGGTAATCTACTCGACTTCCAAATTGACCAATTTTGACAGTTTTATTTTTCTGCGTTCATTTTGCGTCAGAATCCTCCATTGCATTATTACTTTTTTATTTTAAACATTCATCAAACAAACTTTTCGATTAAGCAGAGGCTTCATGATATTATGAAACTAAGGCTGATTGCTTCGCTGTCGTCATATCGTTAATTCAATCCGAAACTTTGAAAGTCTTTCCGTTCGTTAGTAATTTTGCATTTGTTAATAATAGTCTCCCAAGTTCTGAGTGCTTTAATGTTCGATGTGCTTGTCTTTTTGACTTTCACTTTACAGCTTTCACCTGGGGTTGCAATGATCACTGTTGCAACAGACACTTCTTACTTCGGTAATCTTCCGTACAAATGATTATTATCTTTTTTTTACTTTTATGATATCTGGCAACTTTTATTTATGATTTCATTACAGAACCTCTAAATAAATTTTCAATAAGAAATGTAACCCGGCAAAATGTATATTGTTCTTAACACTAAAACATTTAGTGTAGTATATTTTTCTATCAAATTATAAAACTTTTAGAATGATGACTTGATATTATTCTTCAAGAGATTGAAGCTTTCAAGGAATAATTTACTTTTAATGAATCATTAGATTTGTAATATTTCTTTCTTTAGCATTTAAAGTAGATGAACAAAAGTCGACAGAGCTTGATTCTGGATTTAGGTTTCGTTAGCATTATTTAAAACTAAATTTCCGGAAATATCTATTATGCTCTTGATCTGTGAAAAGCTTGTCACTGCCATTCATGGAACGAACAAGTAACCATTTTTTCCTAACAGTATTGCTTCCTTTGAAATAATGACGTGCTCCCCCTAAAGTCTAACCAAACAAAGGTATAACGATTTGCAGCGGCTTTTATAGCTCCATACTGTCTGTATATATATATATATATATATATATATATATATATAATATATTATATATATATATATATATATATGTATGCATATATAGTAAACTATATATATATATATATATATATATATATACATATATATATATATCATACATACTATATCATACATACATATATATATATATATATATATATATATATATATATATATATATATATATATATGCATATTATACATTAATTTGTTATCAATTTCTGATAGCTTGTTATATGAAAAGTCTTGCATTCAAAATGATCTCTGGGCAGACGTTACCATGTAGTACTAACCTTCCCGAACACCACGTGAATACCAGTACATCTCATAATTTCAAACCTACTTCAATGCTTATTGATTAACATCACCAGAGTTATAATTCCTATCTACAACTGGTGGAAAACCTACATTCTTGGTACAGTTTTCGGTAAATAAACGGACTGTGGGTTATGGATTATTAGGGAAAAATAACGTAAGGAAGATTTTTTATTTCATCCATCTTTTCCTCTTGTTTTGTGAAGATTTACAATCGTACGTGACCAAATTATGCCACAGACACTGCAAAATCAAATCCACCAAAAGAGCCCACTTCCGGTTATAAACGTTCCATTCTCATTTTCCTTTATACTTTCACACTCGTTCCATGTCTCCTAATTTTCTGTTACGAACGTGAAACATCAGCTGGTCCGCCAGAATTCTCCCCCACCTTCTCACCCTAATCTTAATATCTCCTCCTCCTCCTCCTCCTCCTCCTCCTCCTCCAGCTTAGCAATCTCACCCCCGAACATTCTTACAACCCTCGGAGATTTCGGCTGAAACCATACGGTGAACAGACCTTGGGAATTTAATTAGCTAATACCTTTGTCCCTCCCAAATCTTCCTTATGGAGGGAAAACGGGCTCATTAAATAAAGCGTTAATTAAAGATGGTCGCAGGTGATTTTCGCACATTGGAGAACTCAGGTAAAGGGAAAAGCAGCGCGGAAATAAGGTTGGGGGGAATGTAATTATAAGTTGCACAAATTCCCTCGAATGTCTCTGCAGGATACTGCCAGGTATTTGCGCCTGTTTATTTGTATTGGAAAATTCTCCACTGTTTTTGGTTTCTCTTGAGGCCCCTATAGTTTGCTGCAGGTTTCAGAAACAACAGTTTTTATTCATATGATATGGATACCGTCAATTGTATACAGACTTGCTTAGAGAAATAAATGAGAAAAGGATGGGGGTTCTTCCTGATGTTAAAGGCGATGAATTAGTGTGTTAGTGAATGAAAGAGCTAATGACTTCGCTTTTCAATCTCCATCTATAATCCTTATGAGTATACGTTTTGGAAACTGCTTTAGTATGACACTCGGCGGTTCTCTATTATTTAATTTTCATCTCTATTTCAGTATTAACGAGAACAAAAACCTTTCAAAACTAAATGAAAAGTGGGCCATATGAGAACACTTAGTTTTGTCAAAGGAGAATGCAATAATGCAATGCGAGTCAAAATCAAGGGCAGTATGCAAACGAAGGTTTTCACACTGATTATAGCCAAATGATAACTATATTTACACAAATAATTCCAAAATTGCTTGGAAACAATCTATCAGCACATCAATAATCAATAATTATGATACCTGGGAATATATCTATCTTTACATTTATAACAAGTCCATGTGACAGATGCCTATAACTATGATAACAACAACAACAACAAAAAATACATGGAAAGAATAACTCTGCCAGCAACCTCTCTCTCTCTCTCTCTCTCTCTCTCTCTCTCTCTCTCTCTCTCTCTCTCTCTCTCTCTAAAATAAGAAATCTTGCTCCTCATCCACCGCTGCTTTTTTAGCGGAGAAATTTTCTACCTCATCACGTTTATCCCGATTTCCTTTAACTTACGTGCCTTGAAGATGTTCCACAATCTGAAGATGGGGTTCTACTTCCCCCCCACCCACCCCTACCCCCACCCTCGCCATCCCCTAAAAAAAAAAAAAAAAAAAAAATCGGTATCAAACAGAATTTTAATCATTGGAATTCGTTCCTCTTTTCTTGTCTCTTTCAGATTCTTTTATCTCTTATTCTTTTCCTTTCGTCGTTTTATTTCCCTTCTTACCATTTTTTTTATTAGTGAGATTTTCAAGTCGACAGGTAAATTTCGAGTTTTATTTCTCTGCGGATTATAAGTAATCTTCACTCAAGTACTTTTTATACGTAATAATAATAATAAATGACAATAATGATATTATTATTATTATATTATTATTATTATTATTATTATGCGTGCAAGATTTGTAAACATTATATTCGTAACTTAACGTGGTCTTTGTTATTAATACTTAGTACTACTTACATTAACAACAAGGATCAAATAAAATTTTAAAAAATCAAAAACGTTCGTATATTCTCAGTTTTAAGTGGAAACACAAAATAATCGAACAAAAACAGCCTAAATTCAGTGCTCCAAATGAATTAGAAAGTGCTAAAATCTATGGTAAAATAGAGACTTGTTTCACCAACGAACATTAAAATAAATACGCTATATTTCATTTGAAATTATTTCCTTTACTGTTTAAACTCCAAATTATCATTTTTTTACATTTTAATTCTAATAAATATGTCATTAATATCCTAACCTAAAATTCCCTTTTCAGAACTTTTTAGGCTCTTCAATAGACCTTTCCTAGCCCCTCCCCAACAACAACAACAACAAAGTAGTTTGTAGGCTTACTCCTCGAGTAAGGGAAAATGTTTATTTAAGGTTCTTCACCCGGACAACAGCGTCTAAAAGAACGTTCCAACAAATTTAGTTTTCACTGGTGACAAACTTCTAAAAACTTGACTTTATTTTATCCAACGTCTAAATTACTTTAACTTATTAGGTTCAACAGCTAAACTGGTGGAAAATGTGGATAATCCACTTCGTAACATAACTTAGAACCAAGTAACCTTTCAGAAACTTTAATTTAATACTTTACCAAACGCAATGGAGAAAGAAATGGATTCTTGTTGTGTTTGTTTATGGGAGGGGGCGTGTGTACATAGGGAGCACTACAGTACATCCTTCCTGCCATGCTAACCTCCACGTTCGGTACTGTTCTTTACTTAATATACCCTTTCTCCTTTTATAAAAACAAAGGAAAACTTATTACCTACAAAGAATGTAAAGCTTCATGAACTTGCAATAAAACAAATAAGGATAAAGTAAGTTAGGTTCATAAAAACAGAGCACACTATATGACATTCTATCATTAATAAAATACAGTAAGTTTAATAACAATACACTCGTAATATCAAATAGTCTGAAGATATGCCTGCTGAATTTATACAGCAATAATTGAATCAGTGACTGACAACCACTAACCTCACCAGCAGATAAGAGGGTCTGGATAAGGATCAGTGAACAAGTATCACGAAGAAGTTATTCAACTGTCATAGGAGAGCTATAAATTGAATAAAAAATCTGTAGAACTTATTAATAAAGAGAAATGTGTATCAATGTCCATTTATGCACATACGTACATACATAAAACATACATACTACATACATACAGAACCTACATACTGTATATACATACATATATATATATACATATTATATATATATATATTATATATATATATATAAGATATATATATATAGAAATATATATCACAATTGAATTCATTTTTTATCTTTCTCTATCTCATTCCATAATACATATAACTACGTTTATCACCTAGGAAGACCAACGCATAAAAATCAACAAACAGAGCAGGATAACTAGAGAAGAGTGAAAAAAAAAAAAACCCACCCAGGGGGGGGGGGGGGGGGGGGGGACGTTTGATTAAATACCATGGCTCTAACTCAACAAAGACACGCCCCAGGTTTGTTTAAGCCCTTCTAAGCAAACAAACAGAGATCCATAACCTACATGTACTGTTGATCTCCAAAACAAGAAACATTATCTGGCTGTGTAAACAAAAGAAAAAAATGGGCAAGCAAACAATACAAGTAAACATATTATTTAAAGACTGATAAACAGTCTAAGTTCCAGTGGGTTAGAAGCATTAGACATTCTTGATACCAAACATTAGAGAAAACAAAAATATGTGCATAAATAAAAGGCTGCTAGGTAATGGAAGGGTACAGGATTAAGCATTACCAATAAATGAAAAGTAAAAGACCTTGGTGAAAGATCAAACCTAAAAGACCTTGGTGAAAGATCAAACCGAATATGCGCATCCTTGCCTTTATTTCTTCAGGTCAACATCACAATATACACCAGAACTGAATATCTAAAGCTACCATGTCAGGAATAATGTCCACAGATAACAGAGTTGGAAGAAATGAAATTATATCTGTAAAGAACAGAAAAGGAATACGCTGTCAACTACACCATTGAGGTTATTAGTAAGATAATAGTTTAACCAGACCACTGAGTTGACTATTAGTTTACACCATTGGGGCAACAGGTATATTACACACACACACACACACACACACACACATATATATATACATATGTGTGTGTGTGTGTGTGTATGCGCACGCGCGTGTAATATACCTGTTGCCCCAATGGTGTAAACTAATAGTCAGCAGTCAGTGGTCTTATTAATCTTACTAATAACCTCAATAGTGTAGTTGACAGCGTATTCCTTTTCTGTTCTTTAAAGATATAATTTCATTTCTTCCAAATAAATATATATAGCCAACTATATATAGATATATGTATATATATATATATATATATATATATATATATATATATATAACTTAACGCTTATCTTTAAGAAGAAAATACGGTTTTCAATATGGCAATGAACTGTTATAAAGTTGGTGATAATGCTCATGTTGAAATTTTACAAAGGCAGATGTAAATTTTTTGTTCTTGTAAACTATGAAATATCATTACAAACACTGTTTTTAACGCTTATAACCTTTCAGTTATGCAATACGTGTTACATAAAGACACATAATTAAGAGACAGTATGCCTAAAAGAAGACACTGTGCCTCTGTTAACCAACTCAGTGGATCAAGCGGCTGGTACCAGACCGCACGTGTTGGGTGGGAGCCTATTTGCAGAGTAAAATGAGCCTAATATCTTCACAAAACACAAAGAACTTCAACATTCTCTTAAGTATCCCTTATAAAAGAAAACGACGAACAGGTGAAATACATACATACATACATGTGTGTCTTTCGGTGTTTAGAACAGAAAAAAATGAATATAAACACATTACATATCATGAAACTGTACAAAACATTACACTCTGAAGGATTTTCTGGTACTAAGATTGACTTTATTTATCTTCTTTTGACAATACTCTGTTTCCCAAAGACAACTTCACTACACCGTTCACCCTCTCTGCGGGTAAAACAAAGATGAACCTCTTATGTGGAAATCTTCCATAATCTCATAGCTGATTTAGAACAGCTACACACAAATCATGCTATCAAGCATGATACAAATTCCATTTTTACAGAGAGAACAATTCATTTCTATTTAAAATACGCTCTCGGTCTTCCTGAATATTAAGGATCATTCTTCCCAACACTTCTATCAATCCAACTTTCAATTCCCTTTAGAGTTGTCGGAGGATATGAACCCTCTTCCAAACAGAATCTTCATTTAGATATTTTCCAACTGCGTCGACGTAAAAAAGAAAAAAAAAGAAAAAAAAGGAAGAAACACCATTCGGAGGTTACGCAACTCTCTCTCGGAAAATTTCTCTCTCTCTCTCTCTCTCTCTCTCTCTCAGTGTCACTGGTATTCACTGGTATGATTAAAAAAAAAGAAAAAAAAAGTAAAGAAACGGGTGACTCGTCTGGGTTAGGAAGGAGTAGTATGGCGATAAGGGGATACATATATGGTATGGAAAGGAAGGGGAGATACTGGTCTACCGAAGTTGAGGGTAGAGGGGGGGGAGGCGGGGGGGGGGGAGGGGGGAGGGTTAGGGTGTAGGTAGATGGGGAGTGAGACTTGTTGGGACCTGTCACGCTACAATGGATGTTCATTTCCTGGTCGTAAATTTCCCAAAGCCGCGTCACTTTATACTCTCTCGGGTTTAAGGGAAAAACAACATGATGGTCTACTACAGCAATCGGGAGGGGGAAGGGGTACCAGGGGAAAGAAGAGGGAGAAACATCTGTTTACGAACGACTGAGAAAAAAAAAATGGGAAAAACTCCTTGTAAAAAAAAAGGAAAAAAAAAAGAGCGCTAACTAGATACGAGATTAATCTTGGGACTAGCAGGGCAAAATTCTAAGAAAACCTTCACACACAAACCCCCCCCCCCCGCCCCCCCAAAAAAAAAATTGGATAAGATAATTATCTGGGTATGAAATTAACTGTGGGATTATCAAAAAATATATTATGAGCACCAAAATAACTTTCTAAGTCGGTGAAAATTAGGGAAGCATGGGGGCAATTTCTAAAATTCGTGGTCCGACCATATTTTCCCTGACGGTATTATAGGTCAAGGTCATTAAGGTCAAATAAGGCAGGAGGTCATCGTGGAAGGTTTCATGAAGACCTTCAGAGCATCAACGAGAACACGATAATGTGATGTACAATTTCATTCTGACCAAGAGTTTCCGAAGAAAATTCTTTTAAGCTTAATGAAAACTTGGAAACTGGTTCTGAAGGAATATTACATCAAAATGATTTTATGACAGAGAGTAGTTCAGCCGTTATCTACGAGTGAATATACATGGAAAACTGACTTGAACTGATCAAACCAATATTACTGTTAATGAGGCCGAAGAAAAAGTGGCTTTTGAAAAGATTAACAGACGGAAACAAGTGAAAAATGAGCAACACCAAAATCAAGCAATACTAAAACCAGCTTGAATGGACAGAACTGGCAACTTAAGCTTGAATCGGTGAATAATTTGACTTCTGTAATCATTTCGAGGGAAACCCATATAAAATCATCATTATTCCTTTCATCATGAAATGTAATTAAACTGGAAAGGAATGAGGCTTCATAATATCGATAGAACCATAAGAGTTTTTCCGAGTAATCATTACTCACAGCACACCTACATCAACAAGATTTAATTAAATCATATAAGGAACTACCAAACTGGTCTTCATTTCATCATTCTCTTTAGTTTTATTTTTGGAAAAATCTATTAAAGAAGGAAATACTGTGAAAGGCTCTATTTTTAAATCTTCGTACAGGTGTTGGTCTTAGGTTATCTAATATTGTAAAATGCCACAGAAAATTTCCTTTTAAGGTTTTATAATTATTATAGGTACTTTCTATAATTTTGCAAGCATTACAGCCAATATAATAAACGCATTATAGCATTAGCATTAAAAGGGAGTTATAAGTTTATAGTGTATCTTTATATAAGAGGAAACGGAATCAGGAAAAACCCAAGACGTTAAAAAATAAATAAGTAAATAAAAGAGTAACATAGATGTGTACATCATTCGGAACAATAAAATTCGTTTCACACTAAAATATTCATGAAGTCACATACAATTGCTGAAGGAAGGAAATGCACAAGTCGTTTGCTGAGATTCAGATTCATCAATCACGAACTCACGTAAGTAGTCATATAAGTAAGTAGCCTCGAATCTAACAGAACACAAGTTACTGATGGAAATTTCTTGAATGCTTTACAAGACAGAAACAAGTCTATCATTCATTGCCCGTCAACACTTCATTAATCTAATATTTAGAGAAACAAGTTATTCAAGAGGAAATGAATGACTGGTATGGAAAAAGGCTTTCACAGTTCTTGCTTTTACAAACTAAAAAAAAAAAAAAAAATCCCATACACCTTCAATAAAAATAAAGAAATGTCTCCGTAGATCAATTTCATAATGATATAGACCAGCGTACTTTTAGTCCCATCAGAATTTCTTTCAAAGCTCTATAAAGAAAGGCGCTCAAAATGGAAATATATATTTCGATGATGAAAAATGTAGTTATACTCCTACAATCAATGTCTAACAAACCGGGCGATTCCCCCGTTACTACCCAATCGATACTAAACAGATCATACCGCATAAATATGACACAGACTTGTTAATCAAAACAGTTTCCTTATCACCTAGAAAGTATTTATCAGATGAAATCACTTATTAAATCAACAAAGACATATTACAATTGCACAAACATCACATTAGCTCTCATGACTGACAAAGGCACCGCCACTGCGGAGGAATAAAAAATGTGGAACGGGAGAGAGGGTGCTGGGGGGTGGGGGTAGGGGGTTAAGGCGTTTCTGAAACAAGACCCTCTTGTTCCCCAAAGGAACGCTGGTAATTATGAAGAGTGAAGGATCCTCAGGCGACAAAACGGGATTCTCAAAAAATTAGATTAACTGGGAAAAAAATCTGTCGAGAAAAGGGATCAAAGGGCTGAATGAAAAATAGGCTATTAGCGAGGATATGATGTTCTTCAAATATTCCTTTCTGGGGTGAGACCTTTTTAATATTTCAGTTCAGAATGTGTGTGTGTGTGTGTGTGTGTGTGTGTGTGTGTGTGTAAGGAATGTCTGGATTCAGTCATTTTGACTTCAGTGTCGGTGTATTAGGAACTATCTGCTCTTACACGAGCACATAATAGTGTGGACATCAGCAAACATCAACTCCCAATCCTCCGTATTTTTATTAACTGACCTATAACCCATGAGGAGTAAGGAAAAAAAAGTTTTGTCTGTGATGATGGAAAGGGAATCATTATAACAAAGTATTTGCGCTAAAGGAAATTCATGACATGACATTTTCCTCATTTATTCGATATTCTTAAACTAATATCACAGTCCGGGAACTGATTAGTAACTGATTCTCTAGTCTAGATTCTAGATTCTAGAGAGAGAGAGAGAGAGAGAGAGAGAGAGAGAGAGAGAGAGAGAGAGAGAGAGAGAGAGAGAGAGATTAACTTTTTCGTAAACCTTAGCATTAGCCAATTTTGATCATACAAAGATATCCTAGATGAAACTGAAATTCACGTCTCACATTAGACTTCCCCGTGTATCAAGGACGAAATCTTTTATGTGCCAAAGGCCTTCAGCATCTACTGAAAAAAGTCTTGGGAATTCATCTGAGGTTTGAGAGATGTGTATTTCTGGTGATAGAAGTTAACTCTCGACGTGATTCGGAAGTCACGTAAAGCCGTTGGTCCCGTTGCTGAATAACCACTGGTTCCATGCAACGTAAAAACACCATACAAACAAACAAACAAATTTACCGAAAAAAGGGAACACTGCTGCATCCTAAAGACGATCACTAACTAGGCTGTTGATCTGACAACGTGGATTCAAGTGAACTAGGAGAGATATCGTGTAGTACTTTGATCGTCAAGCGATCTGCTTTAACCAATTTACCGGTTGTGTAGTCAGGAGGACGAAGGCCCCGTCTCCCGAGAGATAAAAGCGATCACCTGAAGTCACAGTCAGCGTTCGCTAGGTTTAACATCAACAAGGAAGCGACAAATCAAATTTTTCATTACATTACGTTTTGAATTTTTTATGGAACTTTATATACATTGTCTTTATTTTATATATGCAATATTTTTTTAGTTATTATGATTATGTTTTGTATTTTTTATATACATAATGTTTTATATTTTTTACATACATAATGTTTTGTATTTTTATATACATTACGTTAGTAATATTTATGCAACTTTGAATTTATATTTTATAGGTTTGGAATTGCTTCTGACTGGATCATCCTTCCAGTTAGTTCTGAATGGAAGTTAACTTTATTTTTCTTTTGAGATCGATTTGGTAAACCTACCAACCCTTTTTGGTGGCTTTGTATTAATGGTTTCATTTACTGAAGGTACAATTAAAATAATTTTTCATGATTTACAAGGTTTCGAACTGTAATTTCACAGACCTCAGTCATTTAAAAGAACGACAATTAAGTTTACAAGTGTAAAAAAAA
Organism: Macrobrachium nipponense; assembly: GCF_015104395.2. Taxonomy (NCBI): domain Eukaryota; kingdom Metazoa; phylum Arthropoda; class Malacostraca; order Decapoda; family Palaemonidae; genus Macrobrachium; species Macrobrachium nipponense. The sequence continues at coordinate 24,186,558 of NC_087209.1, read as the reverse complement.
ATGCAAAAGTGGGCAATCTACCACGCTGCAAATTTCATGCCCCAACTAAATTTGAACTTACTTGGTCTAATCATTTGAAACTTAATGGTTTATATTGCTATAAAAAATGAGTTCCCCTTCCGAAATTACTGTGCTGAAATGGGAATATGACGAAGAAAATAAGTTTATCTATATTTTGTATGAAATATCTTATCCAAAGAATGCAGGGACTAAAAAAATAAGCTAAAAAAAATGGAAAATATTCCCGGAATGCCGCCCAGCTCAATTTTCAACGGATTTCCATCGCTTTCACAGAGCTTTGCCACCTGAAAAGAACTACAGGGCTGGTTTGACTTTTTATAAAGATTTCGCCAACATCAAAAATGGGAAATGAATCGGAAGAACTGTCGGTAAAATAGTATATCGGAAGTCATAATAGGAAATGGAAAAAAAAATCCAACAACCACAAACTGTCAAAGTCTTGTTGCAGTTTACCAGTAATTGTGAATCTGAAACTTATTCAGAAACGCTGCCCTGAAACTTCCTGTCTCAGATATAATTCTGACAAAAAATGGTACAGGTTATTTCTCAGTGATCTGTGAATGACATCATTTTTTCATATTAGTTTACATGGTTCCGCTTCATATAATAAAACACTAGACGCTCTCTATATTTAAATACACAGTTTAAACCTCTGGACGATTTGATATTATTTAAATTAGAAGCCTTCATTAGATACAAGCAACATTTCATGAATTTTACACGGCTTCATATAAGTATGCACTTGCTTATTAAGTAATTCCATCCAATCCGGAGACACACTAATTACTACCATTTTCATTATGTAACGGCTGACCTAAGGATGAATTGTGTTTCACAGCCATTCCAGGAGCACCAGGTTCACAGCTCGTGCTATAACGACCTCCTTATTCTACAAACGACAGCAACAAAAGGAAGATTGATTTTCGTATCGTCTAATGGAAAAGTTTTCCAGTCTCAAACCCACCTCCTCCTACACGTCCACAGTTTCATCTTCAGCGCGCTGACCTTTTTACATATAGTGCACCATTCAACTGTACGTTCCATTTACCCTCAGACGTGATACCCAGAAACAATGTAAAAGGGAGTTGGGAGAGGGAGGAAGAATAGAGGGAGGGGAGAGAGGGTGCGGGGGGAGTTATTTGTGCGAACCTTATAAGCCCCCTTTGAATGCCTATCAAGACGTGTTCGATGCTTTAGAAATTATTTTCTGTGAAAAGATAAACTTGGCAGTGGATGTACCGAGATCCGTTTCTTTCACTAACTCAATGGATGGAATTATTCAACGCAGAATTTGCATGCATAGAAGAATCTGTTTCCAATCATGAGCATCCCCTTTCACAACCGTTTGGGATAACTGCTTTGGAGGTAATAGCCTTGATTCAGCATCAAATAATCGGAGAAAGTCCTTAAAGATGTCGGGCTCGTTGTCGACCAAGTTCCTAAAGGAACTACTAACTCCAGAGAAATTGAAGTAATTACGCCTTATTACTTTTCATTAAGGACAGACAGATAAATATAAAGATGGAGAGATCACCAATGAATAGCTCTATTCCCAATTCAATCATAGGATGTAAATAATTAAAGGTTTATCTCCAAACTAGATGACAAGAAGCCACCATTTACGCAAGCTCGCAGAAATATTATGCATTATGAATGAATCGAGCTTACACAATAAGATCTTTCAGCGTTTTGTAATCTGGAGAGCGAAATTATGGTGGAAAACTAAATAAAAGACTATTTTCATTTGGCTAATGGTTTGATGGGCGGGCACAGAGTTTCTATTTCTCTTTCCTTTTTGATTCCTTTTGAAATAAAAGTGGAATCTCATTCTCTGACGAAAAATAAACTAATTGCAATGCGTTCTTTCATGATCAATATTTAGCTTACCAATTTATACTTTTCCCTTTCTAGAAAAGAATATAAGTTCTTTAAACTGAGTAATTGCAAACCACGAGGCAAAAGTATTTCCAGAAAGTCACGTCTACCTATATTATCAATCTATTGCCTTCGTTCCTTTTATTCTGACTTCGTTCTAATACGCCACACATTTGCCGTGGCTGTACTGAAGTACGTACTTACGTAAGGCGCGTATGTCAGCGAAAGCCCATTAGAGAGAGAGAGAGAGAGAGAGAGAGAGAGAGAGAGAGAGAGAGTTACAAGGAGTTACAAGGATTAGGATGTCTCAAAGTCTTGTTAAGTCCATCCGAGGAGACATCGTGTGCTCACTCATCTCTAAGAAGGGGTTTTACTGCTCATTCACATTGCTCTAGTGATTTTGTCTAGCCGTTTTACATTAGAAAAATAAAAAAATAAAAAGTACCGACCACAAATGCGTGAAGGAGAGGCACACACCATTTTCTCTCTCATAATACGGCGGGGGATGTTTTCCTTTCTGTCTAAACGTTGTCAGAGTCGACCCAAGGTCTTAAAGTCGCAGTGCCAAGCTCTTCAGCCCTTCTCTTTGCACCTACGAACTCGCATGAATACATTCTTCTCTCTCTCTCTCTATATCTCTTCTCTTCTCTCTCTCTTCTCTCTCTCTCTCTATCTCTCCTCTCTCTCCTCTCTCTCCTCTCTCTCTCCTCTCTCTCTCTCGCGCTCTCTTCTCTCCTCTCTCTCTCTTCTCTTCTCTCCTTCTGTGTACGGAGGAAGAGAGGGGAGTCGATTGTAGGGGAGGGGAAAAAAAAATTTAAGGTCGCAAACGAAAAAAAAAAAAAAAAAATTTCTTCTGGTGGTCTTTCACTCTGGATTGTTGCTTTTTCTCGTTCTTTTTATTCTTTGATTATACTTTTGCATTCGGTTTTCATACGTGTATCTTTCTCTGCAGGCATCATGCATTCAATGGTAATCTAAAGAGTAAGATATGAATACTTTTCTTGAACTGTATGGATGCTTGTATTATTTCGTATATGTCTCAGTTTGAGGGTATTTCCGTAAGAATAATATATTTAAATAAACACCAGATACAAGCAACACATACTCTCTACATACATTTATATATGTGTTTGTGTGTGTAGATACCATGCGTTGAGTGCATCTGGTGTCTATTTAATTATATTATCCTTCATATGTATGTTATATATCAATTGTCCAATGAATACATGCAGGTACATACTAGGCATTTTAGATACCAGTCTAAAAGTTTACAAAACCTGCTTCTAAAACATTTAGACAGTAATTAATATAATTAGTTTTAAACAGCGCAAGGTAATTGAAAGTAACTTCGTTAAGGCTTGCCATGCAAAAATTCTAAATTTAGACGAGAATATACACCAAAGACGTATAAGGTAACCTCTGCTTTAACAGCGTTCATAAGGATATCTGTCAGCAATAAGGGGAAATGATTTTCGATCTAACCTGAGGGCAAAAAGATTTCGTGACCTCATGTACCACAATGCGAATAACAGACGTTTTTATGCCACTGGGGTCATGATTCCACTCAGCGTCTGGCAATACAATCCCCATGTTTTAAAGTGATTCTGTCTCTCTCTCTCTCTCTCTCTCTCTCTCTCTCTCTCTCTCTCTTTTCTCTATCTCTCTCTCTCGTCTCTCGCTCTCTCTCTCTCTCTCTCTCTAAATCGTCTGCGAATTCCGTATGCTATCCTATTTCCTGTTCTTCTCTGATGGATAATAATCATCAAAGGTAAAATGAGACCAACTTTCTCTCCACGGCAAATCAATGTTGCACCGGCAGACGAAAGAGTGGGAGGAGGAAGAGGAGGTGGAGGAGGAGGAGGAGGAGGAAAAGAAAGAGACGGGGGAGGAGAGAGAGACTGGGCCATGAAGAAAATAAGAAAGAGAGGAGAGGTGAGGGAGGAGCGGAAAGGCACAGAAGAAAGAGAGAGAAGAGGAGCACGAGATAACATGCGAGGAGAGAATTGTTGTGAATGAAGACGAAGATGGGGAGGAGGAGGAGGAGGAAGAAGAAAAACAACGAACTCAATAAAAAGGGGGGGGCGGTGTTGAAAGTGGGACCAAAGACAAGAGTTGCGGCGGAAAGAGTCAGAGAGAGAGAGAGACGAGAGAGACGACGGAGAGAGAGAGAGAGAGAGAGAGAGAGAGAGAGAACAGGAAGAGGAAACGGCTTAGACGGTGATGGAAGAGGCTCCCCCTTTGTTATGGTAATCCCTAAAGCTTCTGTTGCAGTTGAAGAGCAACAACACACAGATAGCAAGGAGAGCGAAGCCCAGCCCTAGATCAATCTACCTTAGCCCAAAACTGAAGTCAATTCGGCGAATGAGAGGCTGCTCAGGGAAAGTAGAACCGCGGCAACTGGCAATCAATCCCGAATAACGTCGGGGGGGCTGAATGTAAATCAAAGTTACGGTTTCTTCCATCCGACAGACTTGAGCATTTGGTGACCATTTGTTTGCATTATACAGTACTTCCTCTGTTTTCATAATATGAAGGAAAATTCTCACGCACGACTTCCATATAAAAATACACATAAGATAAATTAAATATCAACTGAACTTGCTCCGTATTTAGATACAAATAGACAAACATCCGTCCCTGAGGTAGTGTCTCCGACCAGTCACAAAGGGGGGGGGGAATGTCCTTATCGTGAAAATGACTAGTTTACAGGAAAGAGAGCATTGACAAAAAAGGGAAGAGTTGAGGAGGAGGAGGAGGAGGAGGAGGAGGAGGAGGAGGATGGAATAAATGTCAAGTTAATATTAAAAAGCTACAGTTCAGGTTTGAAGGTAAACTGGATTTGAAAACCAGGACTGGCAACAACGTCAGTGATCTCAAAGAACACACTCACACACACACACTAATAAAGAACCGAGATAATCCCTGGTTTCTCTTTCAGCTACGGTGGTGACAGAGATAAGGAATAATGTAAACGCCATCTTCCAATTTTTTATCCATTTTTTTTTCTGAGTTTGGAACCAGATGAACTGAAATAATATTATAATGTAGGATAAAATCAGCGGTTCGCATGAGGCGACAAAACGAACTGAATTCTTAGTATTCAGGAGACTTTGTTACCACAGAGGTAAAGGTGCAAGAATGAGAGAGAGAGAGAGAGAGAGAGAGAGAGAGAGAGAGAGAGAGAGAGAGAGAATGGTTAAAAAACATACACTAATCATAGTTCATGGAATCTGCATAAGCGAATTAGGTCTACAAAGAATTGCTCAAATTAAAATCATACATTTTTAAAAATGTAAATAAGATTGTTCAAACTTTCCTAATGATCGTTCAAGCGTATATCCTTCGAGTTAACACTTTGCTCTGACAGATAACTACTGCTATCTGGGGACATTTCTCGGTGACTTTCCATTTCATAATGCAGCAAGGTAATCAATTTGATAACAGGGAGGCAGAATATTTATTTTTTTTTTATCATTTTCGTGTCTTCTTGCATTTTTTTTTTTCAAAATCACCCAGTGGTAAAACAAACGTCGAAAAATGAAAATATGTTGCCCTCACAGAAATTCCCGATATTATTCAACATCCTACACAAAATAAGATCAGGAAATAGGCGATTTCACCTAAGTCAGTGTGTACGTAAACAATTTGGGGTTTGGTGATGCACCCAAGCACCCAACCTGCATCACGGACGTCTCAACTTAGGTTCCAAGAGGAACTACCATTTGTGTGTGTGTGTGTGTGTGTGTGTTTGTCATATGCATTTACATTCTCGCTGTCTCTTTCGATTTAGAACTGCGAAGCACATGGATGGATGTGGTGAGGAGGGATATGGGTGAGGTGAGACTAGTGGAAGAAGATGCAAGAATTAGAAATAGATGGAGAAAGTTGACTCGAGCGGCCGACCCTGTTACACAGTGGGTTGTTGTTTTTGATTAACCTGGCCTTATGCCAGCATGGGCTCTTGATCATAGAGCAGCCCGTAGTATACAGGTCGAAAGAAGAAGAAGAATACGAAGACGAAGAAGAATTCCAAAATAATAACCGCACGAATGACTAAATAGCTAAATTTTTCCCTCCATGCATTCCATATCAACTATGTAAATTTCGGGTTGATTGTTCACATTCATTAATGTTAATTAATTATAACACAAGGCTTACAAAGTGTACAGAAATGTAATGCAATACTCTATTACTCGAGTAAAATGACTAATGGTGTAATGTCTTAACAGTAACTTTCAGACATAATGGAAATTGAATCCTGAATCTCCATTCAGGCATTTTACTGTATTTTCACCCCTCCAACCGCCGGCCCAACCAACGCCGCCCCCACTTTTTTTTTTTTTCTTTTTTACCTTGGCAGTTATGAAATTAAACCGTATCCAGACGAAGTAAAGGGAAGATATTTTTAGGTGGTGAGGTTCGGAAGGAATGAATATTAATGAGTGAGCCAAATACCCATCAAATTGAACCAAGAGGTCTGGAGTAAATACTTCGAATGCAGAAACTTGAAGAATTATAATGAGAAGGGTTTGGAATTAGAAATGAATTTATAAGTACTATATATGATTGCATATATATGTAAGCTTTAACCTACGTGCATGTAAGTATAAATAAAAAAAAGCATTTTTTTATTTTTTTTTTCCAGCATAGTGACGGCTCTATTCACACTAACTGCTGAATCAAGGCTGAAGGACCAATGTAAAACATTCCCCAGCCCCATAAATCTTCACAAAAGCCTCATTGCCATCCATTCATCTTTATCCTTCACACACTTTCGCGCTTTCTGGATATTAGAGCCGATTTTTCTTCCACCAATTCAGACATTTAATCAATTCAACGGTTTTTTTTATTTGTAAGTCTTGAATAAACAAGTTCATTAGTGTTCTATTTTTATTTGACCAAACGCTCGCCACATTCAGGATCACATTTACACATATAAATATCATACACATATAAATATCATTCAGTGTTTTAATATACTTTTCACATTACATCCTCACACCTACATTTCTCAGTCTTCCAATCACTGTCGATTTGAAACTAAATTTCAAGAGATCCCAAATTTTTTTTTTTCTTTTTTTCAAATTCAGCTATCAAAATCATCCTGAAAGAGAACTTTCCATAACAATCTTGAAAAATTCCTCATACACTATATGATAGCTGTGAAACGAAAGGTATTAAAGAAAAAAAAGGCTCATTGCTCCATATTCAGATTTGCTCTACTTTCACAAAACTAACATTTGGTTGGTAAATCGCCTCTCTCATTAAGGCCCAGTACCTTACCCTCCTAATATGTGCCCTCAGTCCTCTGCTAACACTCGTAAATTAGCAATCTGCTCCGCATCTATGCAGCTATATCAAGCCATATTAGCGAAGGTTGACCAGATGACGTCATGAAGACCTATATCCCTGAATTTGGTAAAAAGAAACAAAAAGTACACACTGCGAGACATATCAACATGAACACTATAACTGACGCAGACTAGAACAAATTGTTTATACAACTAGAGCTCACTGTAGAGCATAGATACCCCTCCAGCTGTAACCAGAGAGAAAAAAGGAAGTTTAACACCACAACTCGTACATCTTATACAAAGCCTGATTATCTCCATGGTAATCTGCAAATTATAATCAATATCTACTTAACCACCTCTGTGAGAACTCAAATATTATTCTAATCTAAGCAGACACCCAAACACTCAAACATGGCAGCGGATGGACAAATAAAGATCTCTCAAATTCATTAATTGAGGCACCAAGCCTTGTCAAATATGATGCGATTATTAAGGGGTGCAAGAAATTATTTTAGGCTTCGGTGTGAGGCAGAGTACTGTGAAGAATGATTTCTAAGGCTAAATAATAATAAATGAGCAGCTCTAGAAAGTGAGAGGGCCACTGAAAGTAATCAATTACTTGTTACCTCCCTTTTTGTAAATAAGCAGAGAGAGAGAGAGAGAGAGAGAGAGAGAGAGAGAGAGAGAGAGAGAGAGAGAGAGAGAGTTTGTATGCATTCTTTAAGAAATACACGCATTAAATATATTCCCAGACTTAATATGATCACACAGGCATACAATTTACAACTGAACTCCACACAATAACCATCATTTTGTAAAATTTTTTTTTGTCCAATGTAATAACATTACCTTTCTTTAAAACTTTAAACTTTTAAATTAAGGCCACGGAAAACATACAAATATGTAATATATAAATATAAATATATATATATATATATATACTGTATATATAGTATATGTATATTTATAATGTATATATGTATGATTACAAGTTAATGGGAATAGTAAGACCCTTGAATTACCGATCTAGTTGCTAAATTCATATAATCCCGGAACGATCGACTTACATTTCCAATAAACTTCCACTCTTATCGTCCGAGCAATTGGGCAACGTTTACCCAAATGGCTTTTACTTTCGGCTGATCGCGTTAATCTCCTTCCTCAAGTCCTTTTTTTTTGTTTGCCACAACGGCCACGCCCCCACCCACCCCACCCACCCAATACCCCGGTTTCCCACACCCCGTCAGATTCCTCCTCATGGGACGTTCCACCCATACCAATGCTTTGTTCCGCTTGTCCGTTGTCCTCCAAAAGACAAATTGATGCTGTTGCCAAATGGGGAACGAATGGCCTCCCGGCAATGATTTAAAGATCTTTCAACCATCAGCTTATTTTCCTTTAATTTCCCTTAAGTACGTTTTCAGTGCCAAGGGAGAAAACAGTTCCATTAAGCTGAAAAAATAAAAACTGTTTAGGAAGCTTTCATCCAGTTGCGCTTTTACAGTAGGAAGAAAATGCTTTTCGCGGTTAAAACTAAGTGCACTATAATATATATATATATATATTATATATAGGTATAGTAGATTATATATTACATATATAGATTATATGTATGTATGTTTATATATATATATTATATATATATATATATATATATAATATATATATATTGTATATATATATATATATATTATATATATATATGATATAGATAGAAGATAGATTAGATTAGATAGATAGATAGATAGATAAACATATATTATGTTAGTATTTATGTATATATGTATAGTATATATATATATATATATATATATATAATTATTATACATATAATATATTATATATATATATATATAACATTATACATATATATATATGTATGTATGTTTATATATATATATATATTATATATATATATTATATATATATATATATATATAAGTATATATATGATATATATATAGATATAGATAGAGATATTTAGAATAGATAGATAGATGATAGATAAACATTATATTATGTTAGTATTTATGTATACTATGTATATATATATATATATATATATATATATATATATATATTATATATATATTTGTATATATAATTATTAGATATTACCATAAAAAAATTATTCTTTTTTATTTTAAGTATACATCATTATACGTCATGCAAAATGGAAAACATCGGTTTACAAAGGAACAGCATTAAACTTTCAACTATATTTACTGAAGATATCACGACTGTTTTTCTCACGTTGTGCTTTTTCTGGAAACATTCACAAGTGTTAAAGTCTGCCCTTCCCATTGCCAACCGGTAAGGAATGAGCGTGCATGGAAATCGAAAACCTATGGCCATGGATGCTGAAGCAAGATCTCTCTCACCACTGGCCTGTATATAGTAAGTATTAAGAGTGAATATATCTTAGTCCGATCTTCGTTGTGGCTCGTAGCGCTTCTAGAGGGTCAAACGTTGCTGTGTCGGTCGTCTCTATGGGTGCACTAGAAATAAACAAGTAAGAAAATGCGCCGAAGTTGAGTTTTCTGTACAGCGTATGTAATCAAGGTCACCGGAAATAGATCCATCTCTCGGTGGTCTCGGTATAATGCTGTACGAGCAGCAGTCCATGGCACTTTAACCTCGGCCCGGTGGTGACCTGTCCTATGCCGTTGCCAGACATACGATTATAGCTAAATTTAATTAAAATAAAATAATAGTTTTGCATTCCCACTACCTCCGCATTCCCTATGACCTATGAGGTGCAAGTGACCGTCTGAACATTTATTTACCGAGGCAATTAGTAGGCGTTCTGTGAAAAAAAGAAAAAAAAATCCCGTCGCATTTCGGCGCGCAGCTAATACAGGACTTGCCCGGGCCATTTCTGAGAGGGGCAAGTGCTCTCTGTGCGAGTGCTCGCTAGAGTGGATAAACATACAAAAGAGGAGGAGGAGGAGGAGGCAGGCTGATATAATCAGATGGGGAGCGCGCGAAATGAAAAGCATGGGAATGAAAGGGAACTTCACGAGACGTTCTCGTAAATTGCTAATGGAACTTGCACTTGTCAGCATTTCTATTGTATTCCAAAGACGGGCTGAACATGTCCCAAACATGTTCAGATAATAGCAATTTTATTTAGAAAAGATATGGTTATTTCCCTCTAGGACATATACAGCTTCCTTGCATAAAAGAATGTAGTTCAGTCTACTAATAGCTAATACGTATAGTATATATATATATAATATATATATATAATAGTATATGGAATTGCAAAAATGCTTCAGCTAAAAAATGACCAGTGACACCTGTCGTAATGTTTAAAATTCAGGTTAGGAAATTTTGTGCAGTGTTCCCAAAGTTATTAAGAATTCATTATTCCGTGAGAAATATATGAAAAGATAATCGTTCACCGAGAAAATATGAAAAACTCGTAGAACATTATGGAATGAACTCATTTCCAATCTGTTCACATTCAGCAGATAATTCTTAAAATAAATTAGAATTATTAAAAACATTTGGTCTTAAGATGAGTGATGGTTCCAACACTTTCCAGGCACGTCAGAAGACGTCCATTTACATTGCCAACCCAGTGGAAAACGAAAAAGGCAACCGGGTGTTTTATTCAACCTCTTTAAGAAAAGCAGGTTGTAAATTAAGTATATCTTAGTTTCACCAGACCATAGAGCTGAGTAATTGCTCTCCTAGGCCCCTAGGAGTAGATATTTTTACGTGGCTAGGAACCAATTGGTTACTTAGCAACGGGACCTACAGCTTATTGTGGGATCCGAACCACATTGAGAAATGAATTTCTATCGCCATAAAGAAATTACTGTGATTTCGAGTTGGCAGAGCGGGGAAAAGAAAGCTGTAAGTCAGGTATCAAGGATAGTCGTAACTAGAAAGACAAAACCTTATTTTATATACTTATGAGTTCTATTTTCTATACACTTGCGAAGGAAGATACAAACAAACCCCATATATCGACTACTCACTCAGAAAGAGCCCGTTCTAGCACTCAACACAATTTAAAACCAGTAAACAAAACCAAATCATGAATAATAGTTATGAAAACGTTAAATATAAACGAGTTTTTTCAATTTATTTATTTTATTTCCAATTTCCTTTATAATTCTATTTTTCCCTCATATGCCATGACAGGAGCTTAGCAAACTTCAGCTTTAATCCTGACACTGGATATGCGCTGGATAAAAGAGAAATGATACCCGATATGTTTCAACTTTATGGAAGCATCCAGTGATAAAAGTAATGAATTTTGGATTATGTCTCGATAGTTTTGCAGCTTTGCGTCTCATTCTATACTGAACATTATGTGGGTAAGTGTTTATAGCATGTGAATTTCCTCTATATTCTGATCACAAATATTATATACTATATATATCTATATATATATATATATTATATATATATAGTATAGCATGTAAATTTTCCTCTATATTTCTGATCACCAAATATATATATATATAGTATAATATATATATATATATATATATATAATATATATATACATACATACTACACACATACATACACACACACACACATATATATATATATATATATATATATATATATATATATATATATATATATATATATATATATATATATATAATATATAGTGAGTAGTATAACTAAATCTCACTTATTAAGGTACGTCTGGATAGAAGAGGGCGAGTAATTCTCCCTTTGTATTCGGAACAAGTGATAAAGAATATACGAATTATATGTCCTTATCCTTCTCTGGTACACCTGGATAAGCACACGCAAGGATTTTTATATCGAGAGTGACACCGATGACAACTGAGAAGAGCAGTGTAGGTTGGAAAAAGAGGGGGTACATGCATGGATGCACAAAAATCTATTTACCTAGATTCCTAGAAGATGCAAGTGAAAACACTGGTTGAATCTTAATTTGCAATGTTGAGAACATGCTCATATTAGTTTTTGCTATGAGTAATCATAAGATAGTAAGATGATACAATGCTGATCATGAATGACGAAGAAAAGCTGCAGAAAATGGTAAATTCAGTTGAAGGTTTCAAAGATCGTTTTTTATCGAAAGTTGTGAAGGCACATGGACTCTATGCAGATGGGGTTAGGATCGCCTCTGAGGAATGTGGTTTATTCATTCAGTTATTTAAGAGTAATTGTAAAGTGTGATGGCTGAATGAGAGTAAAGGATGGACTACCAACCACGTGTGACAAGGGAGGCAGCATTGGTCCTACGAAAGATTTCGAACAGACGATTCAAAGGATGTTAAAAGCTGGAGATGATGAAAGTATCGTTGATCAATTCTTATGAAGTGAATGTAGTTACTGACAGACTCAAAAATTGTTGAAAAAGAGATAAAAGCTGCCGAGATGAATTAACTCAGAATAGTATATTTAGATGGATGCAGGTTGAGAAGGGTTTGTGGGGTGGAGATGTGATAAATAGGTAACCAAGAGTGAAAACATCCATCAGAGAAATTTGTAGATATTTTAGTCATGTAGGATGATTGGGAAAGAAACATCAGTTGTTGAAAAAAGGTGTGTAATTAGAATTCCATTCTGAGGTAGCTATTAGAAGAGAAACCTATACAGTCGACGGTTAACATGTAACATAGTTGTCGTTACGTTATGACGCAATATGTTTTATTTACTTTTTGAACTACATTTTCCCCTTTGACAATATATTTTCTAAAGCAATCAAATAAATCGCTCGCTGGAAAAAAAAACTCAAGACAGCAGCAAATTACCACATGAAATAATACAGGAAATTCTTCATAATTAATTTCTCCTATAAACCTTTCAAGCATTAGTTCGTCTTCATACATTTACGGCAACAATTTATTTCATTAACAAGCTTTTCAAGTATTTCTTTTTTTAGCTCTCTCCCCTCCCTAAATACTGTAATAACAGGATCATCTTTTTTCCAGAAGATCTGAAGGGGTGTCCTCTAGCCCTCCTCCCCCTAAAATCCAGGAATGATGGTTCCTGCCTGAAATTCTTCCCCCTGAAATATTCATGATTCAGAAATTTGCGAATCAGCCATTTTCCACATAATTTCGAAGGTGTCGCTCCCGGCACTAAATTTCTTCTGACGTATGAAGCTCCTGGTCATAAAGAAAGTTCAGAGAGGAAAAAAAGGAAAAAAAAAACCTTTCAAAGCTCTCTCGTTCGAGTAAATTCATGAAGTGAAAATGTCAACATTCTATTTTTAATGTCAACTTACAATACTGGTTTGAAAATATACTTTCATATATTTTACATGTCAAGAAGGGTAGCAATAAAAGTTATAAATATAAATCTCTGCATATCACCTTCCTCTACCTCCCTATCAACACACAATCCCTAAAAAAATAACGAACAACCATTTCAAAGCAAACAATACTTTCATCTAGAGAAATTCCTTTAATAAGTTACAAGATATCTTCTCTCCCTCAATTCTTGAGCAAAGTTAAAACAACAACTAACAAGAAATATATTCTGTTATTATTATCCGTAATAGTAGTAGTAACAGTAGCATTATCAGTAGCATTAATTGTCCCAAGTGATGTAACAGAACTTTCGGTTACCCACAAGTTATGGGTAATAGTTTCAACGATAACTTCGCTATGGAAACGTCTCTAGAGAGAGTCTAGTGCAGTTACATCACTCATGTAAATACACTTATGATACTCGATCTTAATGCAGCTTTGTGGTGGATAGAACAAATCCAGTCGGTCGGGATGACGGAGATGGGGAGTGTTTGAAAACAGCGGAACTGGGTTAATGAAATACAATACAAAAGAAGATGAATCAAGAGTACAAATATGAACAGTGAAATTCATTTTGTGACATTATTGACTGGAATAAAGAGTGATTAAGCTGTATTTAAAAAAAAAGAAAGATAAAGAAGACAAACAACTACCCTAAACTTGAGACCCAAATGCAAAATCGATTAAACGAAAGTAACTCATTTATTTAAAGGGTCTATTTTTCCTAAAGCGTGGTCATTCCCATCTCATAGGCAAAGGATATAGTAGGTCAGTTGAGCATAATAATATATGGGAAAAAGCATAAAGCATTCGAGCTATTCACCAGAAAAAACTGCTAGAAGTCTTCATAAACGTTCCAACTAAATGAAAAGAAATGGCGGATTTTGGACAAATGGAAAAAGTTTCAGACCCCTCTTCGTGAAACTAAATCTTAGAACGAACCCGGCTGTACATTTACCATTATTTATAGGAAATCCTACCCCGAATAACTAAAAAAATTCAAGTAAAAACAAAATAATCTGTGATAATGCCTTCGTAAAGATTGAAAAAACAGCCACACGCACATAAATGACAAAGAAATTATAGAAAAAGCTAATTCAATCGGAACCAATGAAAAAAAGAGGTCTAAATAACACACAAAACATCTCCCCAAAGGGAAGATACCAAGAACAAGCCGTTGTCTCTATATAAAGACAGAATTATTTCCAAGGAAAGGATCGAGCCGCAGTTCGTAGGCCCCTAGCTAATTGATATCTATTGGCGTGACCA
>NC_087209.1:24159345-24166845 GCF_015104395.2 Macrobrachium nipponense | reverse complement strand
CTCCTCTTTTCGCATCTCGTACAAGGCTCTTCAAGATCTTGAGCCAAAGTCTGTTTTACCTATCATTTCTCTTCATTCAAACAGTTCACATACATTAAAGGATTATATATTAAAGGCATTTTCGCAGTCATATTATTAATTAGAATAATTCGAGGGACGTCCTTAACGAGCTTATCGTTTTTGTAGACTGATACCGGAAGCAGACTAAAAAGAAAATGGTAAGAATCTTTCCTAGATAGTAGTGACCCCCAAGGGTTTTGGGGGTTCGTTATCTAGGACTAATATTTGTTGGGGTCATTTTATGATATTTACAGTCTTTTGTTATTATTTTTACGGTAATCTCCAACGGGCTTATACTAAACATGTCAATGTCACAAAGATTGATAAATACCGGGTTAAAACCCGTGGGGGGGTCACTAGGTAGCACTTAGGAAAGATCAAATAGTAATTACTGTACATCATGGCGCTTTCAAGTCCTTTACTGAGGATAATGCATTCCCACAGGAACAGCATTACGGCGCTCAACATTACTTTCAGAGCAAGGATTGTAAAACAGTAATGAGTAACAATTCGCAAATCGGAATTTTTTCAAACCCCGATCAATACCTTCGTAATTACAAACAATGAAAGGCACCTGCAAGTCCTTGTTTTCGCGTTTCCTCAGAGAGGAACTGCAGATTAGCTCTATTTCAATTATGTATTTATCAGTTCCGCTATTAATCTTTAAGAACACATTCTTACTTCATCTGGGAATGGATATAGATGCCTATATACTGTCAATAAATAAACTCTAATAAATACTTGAAACGTTGTTTATTAAAAGATGGAAGCAATCTTGACCAAGTAGCTGTTTGTAACAAAAGCTAAAAAATAAAAAATAAAAATTAAATGACCCATAAAAAATACACAGTAAAATCTAATTTCTTATATTGGTTCAATATCACAGTAAGGACTACCAAAAATCCTAAACTAACTAATTTTTTAAATAATACTAGACATGGATTCTATGCAATAAACAAAACTGATGCCATCACTGTTTTCCAATTTTCCCTCCTGTGACTCTTTGGAGGCATGACTTTCCAATAATATTGTATACTACATCATACATTGTTATGCCTACTTTTACCTCTGTGGTATAATCAGTTCATAGCCATTCTTGGTCTAAAAGTGATTTTTCTATTATCGAACTGAAAAAAACAAAACTTAAGGAAATCAAATTATCATTTGTACTGAGCTCACCCTTCATCCTTAAAATACATTTATTTTTCCTTGACAATAACACGCAAATTCTTTCCAAGGTTTTAAGAAAAAACGCACAAACGAGATGAAAAATTTGCTTAAACGTAAATATTTTCATGAAACACTGCGAGGGAATTGCTCCCAACACGACAGCTTTATTGCTTACAAAAGCCCCTATACAGACTGGTATCTATTTTGCATGTGTCAGCTAACAAAAGAATTAACCACAGGATTTAAATAACATAAAAATTTAGGTCTACCTTCCACAAGACTAATGCAACGTTTGTTTATTAAAGTGGCTAATGCACTGCGACAAAAATGTTCGGAATAACAGTATATCATTATAAATATACTACTGATGTGAAACATCAATTAAGAGAGTGATAAATAACTTGTATCAAGACCTCATGCTGTTAAGCAATAATATATGACACCCGTTCTTCATGAAGAATATGAAGAATAAGAAATACCGGAAATCAAAAATATGATAGACATTTATTCGCTTAAAGAAAAGTTATTATCGTTTTTTTTTCCAAAGCTTTTCGTCACTACACAGTACCTTCTCAAACACTTTTACCAATGTACTACCACTTTGACGCTGTTTCATGTATTCCAGTAAAACAAAGTACTCTTCCAACCTATCATGCTACGCGGATGAAAAATTCTTTGCTATTTTGAGCAAGTTATTTGCTTCCATTTTGAGCAGACAATCTTTTCAACACTTCAACATATGCCTTTCGTTTCGTTGATTCTGCTATAAATGAATAAAAAAAAATATCTGTTCACCCATTTTCCTCTCTAATTTCCCATGCTACGTTTACCACTTCTGACATTAACCCAATCTCACCTTGACGCTGTTTAACTTTCTTCCTTATTTCTACAATTGCCTCTGCTTCAGCTATTCCTTCTTGTCATGCACTTCACGGGCAATCCATTGCAGTTATACTATTTTTATTTAAATGAATTTCTTAATGCAACATTTTCACGTAAGTCAATTTTACCTCGGGCCACGTCCCATAATGCTTATTTCAAAATCTACGTCTGTCTGTCTGTCTGTCTGCATCGATTCACTGAAGGAAAAGGCTCAAATATGAATAAAAAAAACGCCAAATTATATACGCTGTTGGAACATCTGATCAACATAAAAAATAATCTAGAATGAAGCAGGAAGTACCTTTGCCATTATATTTTTTTATTGCAAAGAACGCAACGGACATTTTCATTAAAACAATCATTACCGCATGCCTCACTTCAATGCGGTAAATTATGATATTGTCAAACGTGACGTAAGATCTCATTTCATTGAAGTAATTATCGTCATGTCATTCGCAGCCAATAGCATGGTCGATAAATTTCAACATGTTATTTTGTCATGGATTGAAAGCCAATGAATTACACATGAAGAGACATTTACACGACTACTTCGATGACAGAGAGGAAATTTGGTAAATGCTCCAATTGCGTTATGTCGGAAGCCGTTAATTTCAAATAATAATACTGTCGCTCGAATATCATCTTTCAATAACGCGCCATTAAGGCAATTACATATACAAGGAAGTGAGAGAGAGAGAGAGAGAGAGAAGAGAGAGAGAGAGAGAGAGAGAGAGAATGGAGAGGAGAAGAGAGAAGAGCTTACCTTAAAGATCTTACATCTTGTTCGGGTTGCCCCAGGTCCCTCAGTGTGAGGCACCTCTAATGTCTACCAGAGAATTGCTAATGCATCTTCCGGTATATTTTGCATCTTCCCATCTCGGATGGTCTGGGACGCAGAGAGAGAGAGAGAGAGAGAGTATAAGGAAATCGTATGATCATAACAGAACATCGGTTCTTTTTAGGAAAACCAGTGTTACGAATCCTGGTTCCTAACTCGCCAGTGTATCGACGAATAACCACCGCTGGCCCCAAAACGAAATACCCCCTCCACCACCACCACCACCCCAACCCCCCCAAAAAATACAAAAATTAAATATGACAACCTCCCCCCAAAAAATTATTCAAGATAAAGAAGAAGCACTTCATTATTTAAATTTTCATTTAATTTCTTCAACGTCATTTAGGGTCAAGTTAGAACGTGTATTATACGTAGATAAAAATAACCACAAGATCGTTAATTAGTATATAAGACTTTAAATAATTATTTGAAGTTAAAAGACTCCAAAAAGACTTCTAGGAGGAGGGTCAATGCGTTCCACAACAATCGACTGTCAACCAGGTGCATAATTAACTAACCAGGTGAATTACGTAACAGAAGGATTTAACACTCAATACGCCTAAGCTAGCAGCACCTCTCTCTCTATCTCTATCTCTCTCTCTCTCTGTATGTATATATACATACATTATATATATATATATATATATATATATATATATATATATATATATATATATAATGCGCCTATATGTCAATGGCAATGTTTTCGGAACCTATATTCTTATCTATATTCTAAATATTTTTATAACCCCTTTCTCTTTATTTCTGACGCTTCTTAAGAACAATGAAAGGTTTGCGTGTTTTCCGCCATTTAACATTTTTAGCCGACAGTTGTCTTCTTCGCCCTTTGGAATCCGCAATTGTGTGACGTCATCTCAAATCTTTGCTAAAACATCCGCAACAGATAAATTAAATATAATAATGTGTATTTTCCAGCCATGTAAATCGAAACGCAACGGAATCGCCACAGGTCAAGAAACATCTGGTTGCTACAAACATCAAATCGAAAAAACACACCTACCTAAAGATGAAAAGAAAGTGACAATTTTAAAATATAAATACGAAATATTGTCGTTGACCTTAATAAAACAATATGCATGTATATATATATGTATATATATATATATATATATATATATATATATATATATATATATAATATATATATACATATATATATATATTATATATACATATATATATATATATATATATATCTATATATATATATATATATAATATATATATAATATATATTATCTAAAAGTGCAATCGTTATTTCTCTCGTCATTCTTTCTCTGGGAGCTAACGAGGACAGCGCACGTTTCTTTAACGGCGTATGAACACAAGAAAGACTTCGACCTCCAGAATAGCAGAAACGATAGCCAATGGCTTTCCTCCTCCTCCTCCTCCTCCTTCTCGTCCACCCCTCCTCACCTCCCCCTTCAACGCAACCAGTCAATAAACCGGAGGAAAAATGTTGTGACCATAAGCTATTGGCTGGTGAGGATTAACTCGACGATTGGACACTGTAATGGGAAGTAAAAGCCTTTCGACAACGGCGTTAGCGTAGTGACGCTGCAGATTGCGATCACTCTCATTCTCTGACGTCAACGCCTGGCAGCTGAAATATTCCCACTTGCCCAGTCGTTGTGGATTGGAGAGATTTGCTTCGCCCAATCATTCCAGATTGGAGACATTTGCTTTATCCAAACATTCCAGATTGGAGAGATTCGTCTTAACCAATCATTCCAGATTGGAGAGATTTGCTTCATCCAATCATTCCAGATTGGAGAGATTTGCTTCATCCAATCATTCCAGATTGGAGAGATTTGCTTCATCCAATCATTCTAGATTGGAGAGATTTGCTTCATCCTTCCACATTGGAGAGATTTACTTTATCCAATCATTCCAGATTGGAAGGATTTGTCATCCAGATTGGAGAGATTTGTTTTATCCAATCATTCCAGATTGGAGAGATTTACTTCATTCAATCATTCCAGATTGGAGAGATTTGCTTCAGCCAATCATTCCAATTTGGAGAGATTTGCTTTAGTCAATCATTCCATATTGGAGAGATTTGCTTCAGCCAATCATTCCAGATTGGAGAGATTTGCTTTAGTCAATCAGTCCAGATTGGAGAGATTTGCTTTAGTCAATCATTCCAGATTGGAGAGATTTGCTTCAGCCAATCATTCCAGATTGGAGAGATTTGCTTTAGTCAATCAGTCCAGATTGGAGAGATTTGCGTTGGCCAATCGTTCCAGAGTGGAAACTGAGGAGCGGCCTCCAGTCCCTCTAGATTCGTCAGATTTCCACGGTTCAATCTCCCTAGATTCGAAATATTAAGGGAGCAAAAATTTCCTCGAAAAGCGAAACATTTAGGGAAGAAAATGAGAAAATTCCCCTAGATTTGAAATATGTAAGCAATCGCTCTACATTCGAAATGCTTAAAATTTCAAATCCCTTCCAAGGTTCGACAACACTAGACCCAGGTCCCTACCTTCCTCCCGGTTCGAGATATTCTTAGAAAATCGAGTTCTGTGAAGTTTACGAAAAATCGTAACTTTCGAAATTGCGCCAAATTGCTTCTTAACTATTAAGGAAAACGACTCTCTTCGTTGCAATGCCACTCTTGAATCAAACGACATCTTCCGGAATTCACGAACTGAATTTGGTTTTCACGAAGACGTGACACTAAACCGCTCAGCTGCTGCTGAAGCCAACCAGTTAGTTAATCATGAGCTGTGCAATCAGTGCAGCCAACTTCGTTTCCCCGGTGCTGGAAAGATCACTGAAATCTGGTGGTGGAAAATTCACTGAAATCTGTTGTTGGAGAGATAACTTAAGTCTGTTGCTGGAAATAATGTATCTGGACATTGTCTGACATCGCAGGTAAGAAATCATGTCTAAAATTTTTAGATTGTAATTCAATGTACAACAGTGAGTATCTGAGCCAATTGAAATGATTTAATCGTGAAATGCATCTAATTAAGTAACACAACACCAAGAACAATAAAAAATTTCTATCCTGGTGAATAAAAGGCATCCTTCTTAAGAATTTGCATTAAAGGCAACCAAACATATATATAAAGCAAATAAAAAAAATATAAGATGAAAGAAAATGGACCACGACAAATCTGTCGAGCCTCGGAAGAGTCTGAAAATTTCATCAAAATCCTCCTCCCAAAACTCGTGGACTCTTTCCCTCGGATCACTGATTGTGGCAATGACACACACACACACAGATTCTCTCTCTCTCTCTCTCTCTCTCTCTCTCTCTCTCTCTCAAGTGCGAAGATCCCGAAATTTCGCAGCCGCTCCTTCACTTGCAAATATTTCCCTTTCCAAAACATGTCTTCAATATTTCTGGCGCATACCAAACACTTTTGCAAATACGTGTTCCCGACGTGTCTCCAAGTGGGACGACAACAACACGCTCTTCTTCCTTCTCGGCGTTACCATGATTTTCTTTTTAACTGTTTCCCCGGATTTTATGATTCCTGTTCTCGGGAACTCGTGAATTTCGGTTGCATTCAATGAACAGCCCGCTATCGTCACTTGCGAGTGTACTAGAGAATATAAACAAATACCATCTAATTGATTACACATATGTACTAATTCAATATAAATAAGTTGAGAAAAATCATTCAATATAAATAAGTTAAAAAAAGACCCAAATATACAAGTAAGTTTGACGTACCGAGTTTATTTAACCTAGAATGCATTTATGAAAAAAAGTATATATACCTAGACAAACAAAATAAACGTTGCACTACCAAATCAAACGTGGGCTTCAAGAGCCTCGCCTTTATCGTCGAATTTTAAGATGTATCAAACATGTGTCAGCTTCGCAAACAAGCTCGTACCAGCAATCGGAGGGAGAATTTATCTGTATTTATGTGATGCAAGTGAGTGGGAAGATCTGGCGCATGCGCGAACGCTTTATAAATACTCCATTTCCATAACATTTTTTCCCAGATTACAATAATGTGATACCTTATAATGTCATACTTTATGTTGTTACAACCTTGAAAGCAAAAGGTCATAAAAGGTTAATTAAATCGTGCATTCGCAGGAACTTTTCCTTTACAAAGCTGGAATAAAAAGTAAAAAATGCTCTCTTTTGTGGTTATTCATTTTCATTCTTGCTATTTATGGTCAATTCTCTTTCAGATATCAGATACAGCCGACTACTGCTAGGACTTGCCATTTCATTTTAGGTTTTTCCGACAAAGAAATGCAAATAGATACGAAATAACAGATTTCTGTATCATTAAATACTGATCATTACTCTGATCAAATACAAAGCTACAATTCCACCTCATTAAGTAATGTGGACATCATTTTAAACTATGAAAAGTGAAACAGCTCGGCCACTAAAACGTTTGGGTACATGATATCACATGACGGTGAAAGACTGACCATTAAGATCGATCTCGTTATGACTTCTCCAAGGACCTGGGTTACTTGGAGAGAGAGAGAGAGAGAGAGAGAGAGAGAGAGAGAGAGAGAGAGAGCTTGGACGTATTCTTTCGTAAGACAATAAA
>NC_087209.1:24146845-24156845 GCF_015104395.2 Macrobrachium nipponense | reverse complement strand
TTATTATGCAATCTTCAAAAAACCCCATATGGCAGTTAATTTCCTAACTGTTTTGTACCGCATTACATTTTCAAGTCTCTCCAAACCCCAGACATGAGGTCCCAAGTGAAATACGTATATCTATTACATGTGATAGCGTCAGCTGGGTTCCTGTGGGCACCAGAAGATACGGAAGGCATAGCCTATATTGGCGAGAACTGTGAGACAGGGGGCTGGATATGACTGATTCGTGACCTTGAAAGCATATTTTCTTCTTTATTTTATAAATAAGCATTTGCTACTTCAATAATATTTATTCAGTATTACTCTTGCTTTACTCTTACCTGTCAAATTAACATCCTGTTTTTTTTCTCACTTTGCCAAACTTTACAATTTGTTCTTTTTTTTATTTTTGCTCCGGCGATATTTCGTCACTTTTTTCACATTAACAAGGACTACCATCATAAACGTTTTGCTACCTCAACTGGCACCTCGAAGAAAACTTTTTTTTTTTTTTAATCTTTTTACTGGCTACAATAAGGCACTCCTACGAAAAGCCTATTCTCTCTCCTAATCCACTAAATAACCTTCAGCTATAGTGGTCAACACGAACACCATTATTAACTTCTGTCATCGCATAATGTAAGTATATGTATTACCTGGAGCTATCCCAAGAAGCCACCCTTTAAAGACGCCTATCTAGATATCATGAATCTTCACTAAAACAGACAAGTAAAAAATGCGCCGAAGTTTCCTCTGCCCAATCGAGTTTTCAGTATGAAACTCTCAGCCGCAGCCCATGATACATTCAGCCAAGGCTCGGTGGTGGCTTGTGTTGTAGACGCATGAGGACGGCTAACTTTAACTTTAAAATAAAATAAAACTACTGAGGTTAGAGGACTGCAATTTGGTATGTTTGATGAGTGGAGGGTGGATGATCACCATAACAATTTGCAGCCCTCTAGACTCAGTGGTTTTTACGATCTGAGGGCGGACAGGAAATGTGCGGAGGGACAGACAAATAGCCATCTCAGCAGTTTTCTTTTACAGAAAACTAAAATAAGATATCTGCTAATTTTTAAACAAGAACTTAATAAAGTTAACGACGAAGCAAAACTACAGATGAGGAAAATAAGATGAGAGAACGGGCTATGATGATGATGAAGATTAAAGTAATTTGAATTAAAAAGTAATCATAAGAGTTCAATACTATTGGGTGAAAACGGTTATTATTTGTTTTCTGGAAAGTATGATAAAGAACTAACACTGCTTTAATTGTACGACGCTGAAAAAAGAAAGTCACATGGAAACAAATTTGTATCGAACGAAGAAATGACATGAAAGAAGTCTAAATACAGAAGCAACTTGAAAAAGATAATAGATTTTCTTGTTATCTGATGAACTTACCAACTTCAGAATTGAAAAGAGAAAGATGAGGAAGTAAATTTAGTTTAATGAAGTATTCTCCAGGTCTGTCTCTATACAAACAAAAGGTTTCAGAGTACGAAAGGAGACAGACACTCTAGTTAAAAATACATACAGTTATATGCAATGACATTCGGGAACTTCCATCTGCTAATGTAACCTCCATTAACGAGGCTGGTAAAAAATCATTTTTTCTTTTTCACCCTTGACAGCTAATGTTGCATGGCTGTCAATTAGAAGATTTTACGAACCTGCTAAAATATTTTAATGAGAGTTAAAAGAGCACAGATCAGTGTTCATCCCATACTCTTTTGACATTTTGAAATTCATTCGCGTTGGATGTGATGGTCTGAAACTAATATAGATACGCTTCATTTAAATAGCTATTTGCTTTCCTGTACACTTTTTTCATTTTAACAATGCCCCTCAGCGACATGTAAAATATATAATAGCAATGAGAATATTCACGAAAACATACTAATATACTTGAATCTTTGTGGGAGTGTCATACATCTGCCTGCTTAATAAGTCAACAAACCACCATCTCTTTTTCTTTAGACAAATTATTGCATCTATATTCAAATTCATACAGTACTACATTATTCTGCTTCTCATCGGAAGACTTCTCTTTGAACTTCTGGATATGGGCCTTTCAACCATAATCTTGTATTCTGTATGTTTAAGAACGGGAGAGCCCCCCATAAACAAATAACAAGGAATGAGGTAAGGTGATAATATGTCATAATGTTGATTTTTGCAAGGTTTAGTTTAATAACTGTAAAATCATAGACGTTCTGCTGCCAACCTGCATCCTTTTTCAATAAGTTTTAACCAAGACACCGTTCTTATTGCATAATGAATTGATATGGTCACTGTGAAGACGAAATTCAACTGTTTTACTATTTTTGTATTCAAATCTGAAGGTTTAATCATTTCAACATCTCTCTGGATTTTTCCATATGGATAAACATGCACAGTCCTAATATATTTTATTTGCCTTGGAAAATTTCTCCTAATTTAATTTTTTCTTTGCTCTCTACCACAAAGAATGCAAAATGAAGTGTTTCGACTTAAATATTAAGGAAATATTCAACCGCATAATCCCTTAGTGTACAGCATCATGAAATCTACCCTGAAGGATAAGGGGGAAACGTTAATGCTTTTTCTTCACGTAACAATCCAGATTGTCTCGAGTCAAAATGCCTAGTGGTTAAATGTAGTGTTATATTCTATAATATATCTAAACATTCCGCGTATATAACCACGGCTGTAAACGACCATAAACATTTTTCATTTACGCTTTCTTGTTTCGTCGTAACATACCGGATCCATGATTCAAGGATACCACGAACATTCTAGACGAAAAAATACTTAATAAACTTTTTTTTTTTTGAAATAACATCTTTTTTTCAGATTGTAAAAATGAATTCAGAAAAATCTTCCTGATAATTAATTACAGTTTTTCCACGAGAAGAGTTTTATATCACATATACACAATTATCCTAACGAAATACAAGTATTCATTCTTGGACGTAATATATGGAATCAGCGATTGTCACAAAAGAGCAAATGTTTATATATTTCAGTATTATTAATGATACTAAAACATAACAATGATTTCAAAAGCGAGATGACCTCGCATAAGATACATAAACAGACCGAGGACCCAGTCCAGAACTTCGGAACGACCCGAAAGGGAATATTTCATTTCTCTGGTGACCTGAAACTATAATGAAATTCATACACATTCCCCATTTCATTACGTGTGTATGCAAGTATGATTAATTAATTATGCGTTACAGGTTACAGTACACACTATACACACAGAAAAAACACATATACGCATATATATATATATATATATATATATATATATATAATATATATATATATATATATATATATATATAACATATATATACTATATATATATATATATATATATATATATATATATATATATATATATGTATGTATGTATGTATGTATATGTATATACGTTGGTATGATTTTCCCAAGATATTCAAATTCTCACAACAGAGAAAATAAGGGAAATGAAGAACTATCCCATCCGTCACATACAGGTTCCAAGAAATGATTATGCGACATCACTTTTTTCTCCGAGGTACTTTAATATGTATGGAAGACATTTTTCCTGGAATAGGGAAGGGGTGGGGAGGGGAGGAAGTGGGGGAGGAAGGGACATCCTCCAGGCATACTCATTTAAAAACACATAATGGGAATTTTTCTTGTTATGCGAGACTAACATGCGTCCTTGTTTTGAGAGTATAAGGCCGATGAATTTTTAAATTGAGAGTATAAGGGCGATGAATTTCTTTTTTTTCTTAAATGCGTCCTTGTTTTGAGAGTATAAGGCGATGAATTTCTTTTTTTTTCTTATATGCGTCCTTGTTTTGCGAGTATAAGGCGATGAATTTCTTTTTTTTCTTATATGCGTCCTTGTTTTGAGAGTATAAGGCGATGAATTTCTTTTTTTTCTATATGCGTCCTTGTTTTGAGAGTATAAGGCGATGAATTTCTTTTTTTTTTTTCTTATATGCGTCCTTGTTTTGCGAGTATAAGGTGATGAATTTCTTTTTTTTCTATATGCGTCCTTGTTTTGAGAGTATAAGGTGATGAATTTCTTTTTTTTCTATATGCGTCCTTGTTTTGAGAGTATAAGGTGATGAATTTCTTTTTTTTTCTATATGCGTCCTTGTTTTGAGAGTATAAGGTGATGAATTTCTTTTTTTTTCTATATGCGTCCTTGTTTTGAGAGTATAAGGCGATGAATTTCTTTTTTTATTCTTATATGCGTCCTTGTTTTGAGAGTATAAGGCGATGAATTTCTTTTTTTCTTATATGCGTCCTTGTTTTGAGAGTATAAGGCGATGAATTTATTTTTTTATATGCGTCCTTGTTTTGCGAGTATAAGGCGATGAATTTCTCATTTTATATGAATCCTTGTTTTGCGAGTATAAGGCGATGTATTTGTTTATTTTCTTTATGTGCGTCCTTTTTTTGCGAGTATAAGGTGATGAATTTCTTTTTTTTTATGCGTCCTTGTTTTGCGAGTTTAAGGCGATGTATTTGTTTATGTCTATTTATGTATGTTTGATCTAGTTACACATTGCTTCCCAGCGACATGTATACAGAATAACTAGAGGTGCTCAACAAACATTTCAATCTCACGGGTTTAAACTGCCTTTCATAATCGGTACACGGATTTTTTATGTGCAACATTCATAACTATGCGACTCATTTGCAGTTTTAAACCAGCGGCAAATTCCACCACAGCAGATGGATGTTGAAATCATATTCCTCGTAACTGACGTATTTCGACATTATATTTGATACGTAACATGACTTTCATATTAACCATTCCTATTGTGATTAAAAAAGCAGTAAAACAATTAAATTTCATCTTCACAATGGTCACATTATCTTCTTACGCAATAAAAATCCAGTGCTCAGTATGTAGCAAGAAGCTTGTACTATGATCATTATACGTGTATTAAATTAAAGCTTGGAAAAAAGAACACAATGAAATGTCATCATCGTAACGTAGACCTTACTTCATGACGCACTAGAAACCAATGTCTACAATGACAAATAATGCATAGAAGTAATAATTACGTTTACACTACGATAATGCTACAACTACTAAACTAAATCTTAAAGAAATAATAGCACATTGAACTACCAACAAATTAACGTTCAACTTATCATTTAGCGCCGAGGTGGCAGCTGGCATCGCCGAAAGGGTCCTTGCAACGGCTCTTCTGCAGTAAAGTGCAAAAAAGACTATAAACTTCTAACTGACTTAATGCTGGTTCATTTTACGTCAACGTGTCTACGACAAAACAGTGGTCACTATTATCTACACTCTCCAACGCCTACACAGAAGACTCTTCAGCAGTGTAATGGACAATCGTACACACACTGCGCATCTGACCACCTTTCACGCACTTCCACTTCGCGGATATTAATGCTCGGCATTTCGAATACTTCAAACACTCCATTCGACCGCTGAAGTAGTATTAAGCTGTAACCCGTGGACCCTGTTGCTCTGGCACTAATGGCTTCGGATTCTAATGTACCGTATCACAAGGCAAAAGAGTATTTAGGAGAGGGCCGTGAACCCCCTGGGAAAATTAATATCCCTGGATTGAGGATGGCACTCCCTATCCTGAGAGCAACCTCAAACATACAATAGGGCAATCTACTTAGTAGGTCCCGCTACTAGGTGATACGAAGCAGTATTATCTAGACATTGCTGCCCTAGGGAGTGCCAGTGATTTGCGATCAAGATATAATGTACTCCCAAGGCAAGGGAGCGCCTGTTAAGGGGTGTAAACCCCTGGGCTGAGGAAAGGTCCTTGAATGATAGATAAGTTTCTTCTCATGAGGTCATCGGCAATCCCGGTGACCACAAGTGTATTATGCCATAAAAAGAAATAAATACACTTTGACCCTCAGCAGAGTCAGGGAAGTCACAAAATAGACAGTTTCGTGAGATTTTGAGCCATATAATTTGTACTAAAACTGGAAAAAATAAACGATAATGATTTACTGAACGCCTACAAGAACCTTGCATTGAATCACTTTAAAATGATACAAAAAAATTTGTCAGTAATACCTTAAGTTAACCAAAACGAGACGCTACAGTTGTATTAGCTGGAAAAGAATGTTAGCATATAAAAACACACGTTTCAGAACAAGGTGAACAATCTTCGCACTATTGCCACCACGTACCAAGTGACGAATCTTGTGAGTACGGGATGACAACTTCCCCTCAAATCTAACAGGATCCCGGCTCTCCAAAGAGCGAGATTAACATAAGATAACCAAGTTTGTGTCCGGAATTCCGACACTGCAATGCTCGCAGAGAGAGAGAGAGAGAGAGAGAGAGAGAGAGAGAGAGAGAGAGAGAGAGAGAGAGAGAGAGAGAGAGTTTGGCAGCACTCCAAAGTTTACATACGGTCCCGACTGAAAATGGGGAGCGAGGGAAGGATGGGAGACTAAACTTTTTTTTTCAGACCACTGATTTTGCATTCGTTTCTTGTCTTACATTTTTTTCCCGTCTACATACCTCGAATAGAGGGTGGAAGAAAAAGAGAGACGACGAAAAAGTATTTAGGAGACTGAGACGTCTTCAATAAGGAAGAAGGCTTAAGTTTGTCAATGGAACGACCTCCGACAAAAAGTCTGAAGCATTACTTTCACTACAGGTATCTGCTTATATCAAGACTTTTGTAGTTCCAGGCAAAACCGAAATACTGTTCAAGTATCTTGCCCCCATCGCCAAAATATAGATAAAACGAAGACCACACTACATTTATCATGACACATGACGTCTCAATAAATGCAGTGAAAAGAAATAAGTGCAACTATATTATTTCGTTTCCATTGGAAAAATATAATCAAGGGGTAATATTTCCTCTAACTCTCTGACGTTTTACTTTATAGGGACTTTTTGTATTTCTATGATCTCCAAGATGGCAACAAGATGATGAAGGGATCAGAATCTTTTGAACAGAGAGATGACGAATAAACAATTAAAATCGCTTTTCACACTTATACTTTGAACTTGCGTTAAAAGTGTTGAATTTTATATATATATATATATATATATATATATATATATATATATATATATATATCATATATATGAATATATATACAGTAGCAGTCATAATACTTTGCGTGGTAGGAAGATGGAAGAAGAAAAAGAGTATAACAACTAAAAATATTCAGGAAAAATCAATTATTAAAGCAACCATCATAAAATTTGGAATGAATAATCACCAGCTCCTGCCTAGTACTTGATAGGCATGCCACAACGTTTACGGACTTTCTGGAGTGCCCTGGGCATTGAATCT
This sequence comes from Macrobrachium nipponense, assembly GCF_015104395.2. Classification (NCBI taxonomy): domain Eukaryota; kingdom Metazoa; phylum Arthropoda; class Malacostraca; order Decapoda; family Palaemonidae; genus Macrobrachium; species Macrobrachium nipponense. The sequence continues at coordinate 24,149,559 of NC_087209.1, read as the reverse complement.
GAAAACCGCTGCAGGAGGGACTCGTCCAGATCGTCCCAAGCGCGTTTCAAACTTTGCGCTGCAAGATGTATCCACATTCAGAACTTTCTTTTTATGATTGCTTAATGATTGAAATGGCTGGGGAATTCCCTGGCTAGTCATGGATATATTCAATTCCACAATCTCTAAGCCACAAAGTATTCTGTTTGGCGGTATGATCCCCAGTGCACGAATCTTAATCCAATGCCATTGAAAATCAGCCATTGAAACTAAAAAAAATTTGGCTGAGTGAAATTGACTAATTGGGAACTTAACTAGAGCTACTGGCTCACTCACAGAAAGTGTAACTCTGTGTAAGAGCTCTTCAGTAACCTGTTGGATGTTGTGACAGTTGGATGTCGAATTCTTTTCTCGTGCTCTGCCATAGCCGTTGCTAACATTATTTTGTGTGGTTGAATGAGTGTGGTTGTATTAACAATGTCTAAACCGTATACTTCCATTGAGATATCGTGTGAGAGTGATACAACTTTACGAGGAAGGCCTTAAAACTGGTGTAATTAGCCCAAAAATTGGCGTGAAACAATGGACTGTCCAAAACATTCTGAAAACTTTTCGTGAATCGAGAGGGAAAGAAGTACCCAAGGCTAGGACCAGCACTGGGAGGCCCCCTATTATTAGTAAGAGGGGGTTAAGAGTTCTCACCAGGAACATTGAGACCTCAATGTTCCTGGTGAGAACTCTTAACCCCTTCTTACTAATAATAGGGGGCCTCCCAGTGCTGGTCCTAGCCTTGGGTACTTCCTTCCCTCCCAACTCACGAAAAGTTTTCAGAATGTTCTGGACAGTCCGTTGTTTCACGCCAATTATTTGGCTAATTACACCAGTTTTAAGGCCTTCCTCGTAAAGTTGTATCACTCTCACACGATATCTCAATGGAAGTATACGGTTTAGACATTGATAATACAACCACACTCATTCAACCACACAAAATAATGTTAGCAACGGCTATGGCAGAGCACGAGGAAAGAATTCGACATCCAACTGTCACAACATCCAACAGGTTACTGAAGAGCTCTTACACAGAGTTACACTTTCTGTGAGTGAGCCAGTAGCTCTAGTTAAGTTCCCAATTAGTCAATTTCACTCAGTCAAATTTTTTTTAGTTTCAATGGCTGATTTTCAATGGCATTGGATTAAGATTCGTGCACTGGGGATCATAACACCAAACAGAATACTTTGTGGCTTAGAGATTGTGGATTTGAATATATCCACAACTAACCAGGGAATTCCCAGCCATTTCAATCATTAAGCAATCATAAATAGAAAGTTACTGAATGTGGACACATCTTGCAGCGCAAAGTTTGAAATGTGCTTGGGACGATCTGGATGAGTCCCTCCTGCAGCGGTTTTCAGATTCAATGCCCAGAACACTCCAGAAAGTCCATAAACGTTGTGGCATACCTATCAAGTACTAGGGCAGGAGTTGGTGATTATTCATTCCAAATTTTTATGATGGTTGCTTTAATAATTGATTTTTCCTGAATATTTTTAGTTTGTTATACTCCTTTTCTTCTTCCATCTTCCCAACCACGCAAAGTATTATGACTGCTACTGTATATATATATGAATATATATATATATATATATATATATATATATATATATATATATATATATAAAGAAACATACTAAACCATACTAATCAAATACCATGATCACCCGCCTAAAATTTAACAAAACCTCTGGGTGAAATTACTTTTGACATTGTACAGGTCTAAAAGAAGCTACCTTCAACTGCAGGTGCTACGAAAAATACAGTTGAATTCTGATGTCATTAGTGTTCTGTTAATTACGAGGCATGAAAAAATGAATTTGACTGGGTAACAAACACTGAACATCACAGTTCTGGTTTTGTTGGCTTACTGACACGAAAACAAAACTGAAGAATGCTAAACTCACAAAAGCGCTTACCAAACATATGGAATATAGAATGGAATATAGAATTTTGCTCTACGGCCAAGCGCAAGGACCTATGAGGTCATTCAGCGCTGAAAGCGAAATTGATAGTCGAAAGATTTAAAGGTGTAACAGGAGGAAACCCTCGCAGTTGCACTATGAAACAGTTGTCAGGAAAGGGTGGAAAGCAAGATGGAAGAAAGAGAATATGAAAGGAGGTACAGAATAAGGAATGAAAGGGGTTGCAGCTATGGGCCGAAGGGGCGCTGCAAAGAACCTTAAGTAATGCCTACAGTCCACCGCACAAGGTACACTGAAGGCACTAGCCCCATACGGGGCTTTCTAAACATATGTAAAACGTGAGATATGCGTTTATGAATATTATAATTAAAACATTAAGCCGCTCACCAACAACTTGAAAACGGCTAAACGGAAATAGCATAACGATATACTGTCAAGTTAATTACATTTTCAATTTTAAACCACTGAAAATGGAATAATGAGAGAGAGAGAGAGAGAGAGAGAGAGAGAGAGAGAGAGAGAGAGAGAGGGATGGGGGGGAATTACCTCGTAGTGGCCCAGAGAGAGAGAGAGAGAGAGAGAGAGAGAGAGAGAGATTTATCTCCGAGCAGTGGAAAGTAAAAACGAGCTTAGTCGTTACCTTATATTTAGGAAGATTAAGAGTTCTGCTAACAAAGAAAAAGAAATAGAAAAAAAAAAGATAAATGACAGAAGGGACCACGGAGAAGAGGAAAAGAAAGGCTACTAAAAAGTAAATG
>NC_087209.1:24136845-24139345 GCF_015104395.2 Macrobrachium nipponense | reverse complement strand
AAAAAAAAAAAAAAAATAAAAAAAAAAAAAAAAAAAAAAAAAAAAAAAAGGGGCGTCCAATGAAACTAGATGATATGATACAGCTTCATTACAGGAAATGGTCATCCAAGAGCAAATGAACCGTTCATTAACATGGAACGCAAAGCTTTTATGTGTCCGAAATACTTGTAATGGCGGAGGTGTAGCTCCGGCTACGCCATTGTTCTTTGAAATGGCGCATTCATAATAATAATGATAATGATGCACGTTTTTTAAGATACTACACAGACACACACGCACACAGCAGCCTTGTTTTTTACAACTGGTAAAGAATAGGTCAAGGCACCGTCGGGTAATTGCATTAAACTGAAGAGGGCATTAAAGCGAAACTGAGATGTGTGAGTATATGTGTATGTATAAGTATACATATTTATACATATATAGTGAGTATATTTACATATACGCACGCACGCCACACACACACACACGTGTGTGTATATATATGTATGTATGTATATATTGTCAGTATGTGATCCTTTTTCGTTAAATATTATTAAATTAAATTTTTTTATATAATTTGTCAAACCTAGTTTTGTAAGTTTCACTCTTGTCGTTTGACCTCCTCTCGAGTATAACAATTGTTTGCTTGTTATTAACGTTTGTGTTTGTCTTTAAGGAGGTTGTGTGTGGTCCCTCCCCTGTGGATAAGGGGGGGTGGTAACTTCTTGGCTTCTGGGAGGAGAACGGGCAGTCGTTCTCTGGACCTTATCAGATTTGGAATATTTTGACCTTGCTTCGTGCACAAAGAGTACTGCCGTCTCTGGCTTCTTGGTGGTTGCAGCCTCTGTTGGTGATTTGCCCTTATCTGCAGGACCCTAGAATTTTTTTAATATCCGCTATCTTCAAATAGGAAGATCTCTTCAGATAACCTATCTGGACGTCCTTAGGATTCACCGCACCACCCCTGGTTCAGTTATATAGCCAGGGGGATCTCGCTATCCCATGGTAAGGTTTTTGATACTTTTTTCATTGATCACGGCTGTGATTCTGTCGTGGCTGCTCGACTGGGCCCCGAGTTTTATAACCACCTGTGGTACCACCCCTCCAGACGTGGAGGATTCCGTATTCTTCAAGGAGAATAATAAATATTATTAATAAGGAAGCTTTATAGTGACAAGTTTAGTTTATTTAAGAATTAGCCTGTAAATCGCCAGGATATTCATTCTTTACGATTTCCTCCTCCTTTCTGGGCCCCCTTTATTTGGTTTGAGTGTGTTGGTATTCCTGTCGTAATTGTGTATACGTGTGGTTTGAATTATTATTATTATTAAGTGTCATAGTGGTTAAATTATTTCCTATATTCAAGAGGTTCAGGTGTAATTTCTATCTTTTTATTAATGTATTGAATTTATGGTTTTTCGTTGTGTTTGTTTACTCCCCTCTTGAATTCATCCTTGCACTTTGAAAATTGAGTTTATGGAATGATTCCACCTTATTGTGGACTTCATACCAGTGGTATGTGGATACTTAAGAGAAAATTGAATAGTCTATTCTGGTGATGGTAAAGCGAGCCGTTACAATATATATATATATATATATATATATATATATATATATATATATATATAATATATATATAATTATACATATATACTATAATAACATTATACATTGATACACTATACATATATATACATATATAGTACATATATATATATATATATATATACATATATACAATATATCTATATACATATATCATATATATATATATATACATATTATTACAGATATATATACATATATATATACATAGTATATATATATATACATATACATATATACATATATGTATATATTACATATATATAATATACATATATATAACATATATATATACATATATACAATAATATATCATATATACATATACATTCATATATATATACATACATACATATATATATACTATATATATATATATATATATATATATAATACATATACATATATACATACATTATCATACATATATAATATCAATATATATATGACATAATAACATATATATATACATATATGCATATATATATACATATATACCATCTAAATACACATATACATATATATATATATTATTATATTATATAGTTTATTTTATTTAAAAATTTTTTTAACCCACCAACAAAAAATGTATTTCACACTCATGTAAAAAAGATGGTGAGCCAGCACAAGAACTTCTTTCGTTTTCGACAATTTCTATTCCGTGCGATAAAATAATTTCTGTAAGAATACTTGAGAAAAAGCATTCACTTTGTCAATTTCATTTTGAATACCAACTTCGCCAGTCGGAAAACCTGTGTATTCTTATGATAATGAAATAAAACAGAAGTGCCATTTTCCCCTAACAAAGTTGACAGGTCACACCTGATGCAATACATCACTTGAAAAAAACAACCAAGTTCATTAATTCAACAGCAATTATGAATTCGTGGTCACAATACAATTTACACCGGGCTCC
>NC_087209.1:24129345-24131845 GCF_015104395.2 Macrobrachium nipponense | reverse complement strand
GGTGTGAAAAATGAATCACATCATGAAAATCGAACAATGTTAAGTGTATTCGCAGGACAGTTTCCATAAAGAGAAGGTCGTAATAATTTATAGGATAGCAGTAAATCTGGTAGTTACTTCAATATTCTTAACGCGTTGCCCAACACTCAGGTTGTGATATTGCAGGCTACCAAAGAAAAACAGTATTCAAGAAAACTTGGCATTGTTTTAAGGCGTTTAAGAAGAGAACTAAAAAAAACAAAACTGGGGAGAGGAGGACACTTTCAGCGCGTGTCGTACAAGACAAGGCAGCTTCATTGATTTGTTATTACACAATAATAACAATCAGAAGATAATCCTCTATATATATATTATTATATATATATATATATATATATATATATATATATATATATATATATATATATACACGGAAGAAGCACAAAGGGGCCACTGTACTTGAAATTCAAGCTTTCAAATAATAATGTGCTTTTTTGGAATCAATTACACAAGATAATAGGAAAAAAAAAGTCGATGATTTAAGTTACTTGAAAAGAAAATAAGGATAAATTTATAAACCAATGAGTAAATAGATAATACAAATAAATGACTATTATACAAGGTGAATTGTTCTATGGTAGTAATGCATTGAAGATCCTTAATTCTTTACCCGAAATAAATAGAAACATCGCGATTTCATGTCATAAGATGACCCATCTTACCATATTTCATAACTTGGTGTATATATCTATAATTCTCTCAGCGTGACTTCCGTAAAAAACAACGCACTGAAGAATAATTCATAGAGTCAACTGATTTACTAGTCAATCCCACTGAGAGTCAGAAAATACCAAAGCTAATAAATTTTGACGGAGGTTGATTCATGGCCGAAGGAGCCATTTCCCTTGATGGAGCCGGTAGAAGAAAAGAGCAAGTGTTTCCAATTCGCCTGAGTTGCTCTACACTCACTTAAATACATATACCTGGTGACCAATATCAAAGATGTTATTTATTTTCATTTTTATTTATAAACAGCCGTATGAGGTGCGCAAACTCGTTCTGACAACATACACACCAACCATCATTACACACATTACTATATATAATATATAATATATATATATATATATATATATATATATATATATATATATATATATATGTATATATATATATATATATATATATATATATATATATATATATATATGCATACATACACATATACATATACGCATATATATAAGAATATTTTTACACGAAGAGAATCAAATAAATAAGAAAATACATTTTTATATTTTACTGGGTATAGAGTAATAAAAACATTCTACCTGAAAGGAAGCTAATATAGCAGCCTTTAGCATATTTATAATATTGACATAAATGCTAGTGTGCACCGTGGTCAGCTCACGTTTGCTTGGTTAGTTACAGCAAGGAAAAGGTTGGCAAGCATAATTTTCATCTATTCTTATCCTTATCGAAATCCTGATAAAAAGAGATGAGAAATGAAACCTTGTGTAAGATTCGAACGAGCATCAGAAGTAACTGTTTCCAAATTAGTAGGGACTTGACTCATTGTAACACAATAAATCAAGATTACCAAAAGAAAAAAAAAAAGGTAGTCCTCTATTGCGACGGTAATCCGCCTTTCTTTTGCACAAACTACACTGGTTCCCTATAATACACCTGACTAACTCAGCGTGACCGATATAGCAACGGTCCCCTAGCGTATATAAGTCACGGAAATAGTACAGTAATTTGTCTTCTGTGTAACTTGATCTCTTTTTTTTTCCTTTCTTTCCTTTTTTGATTCTCTGTATTCATACAAGAAACGACAGACGCTGAAAAGAATCTATACTGAGACCAGTTCTCACGATACATTGATCGAAACCGCTGTTAGCTTCATAAAGAATCCCGGTAAGTTATTTTAGATTTCTAAGAAAAGTAGCAGACCTATCATATATATCTCGCTCCTTTCGGTTTTAAAGGATTCATCCAGTAATAATGTTCTCAGTGTTACTGAACTTGTTTGCTACTTATATAGATACGCATGTAAATATTTTACCACCACACAACTGTCTTTTAAGTCTGCTAAATAAAAGCACGAAAATGATTGGTATATTCAAAGTGTGCTCAACTTTAATGTCTGTTTTGGGCAATTTATTTCTTCAAACTTATGGCATCTTCCATCCCCATTGTATTGTCCTTTCTCTCTCACATTATTTTTAACTCTTTCTTTTCGTAACAATACTTTGAATTTTACGAGCACCTGACGCATATCTGTGGACGTGACACATGATTTCCTTTAGACGAGCAGTTTGAAGCAATTCATCATTAATCATTCCGAGGTAGATTTAGTCATTTCTCCTCAAAAGTGGTATAAAAGTAAAACCTCAACTTCAGTAGTTATCGGTGAGATAAGAGAATTACAAAGATACTAAAAGTTACGTAAATTAAAGCACGTACACTTTAATACGACCAATTAAGAAATAGTATGAGAAATAAAAGGAAAATAAAATAT
>NC_087209.1:24114345-24124345 GCF_015104395.2 Macrobrachium nipponense | reverse complement strand
CTATATTGCTTGCTAAGGCGTTATGGTATAACCAGCCTTATTTTTCAAGAGTTGTAATTTTTCAGTCAAGAATTTGTGAATTCGTTAGAATCTCAAGGGCGTTGCCGTCCTAACTCTCAGAGGTAAATCGAGCATAATGGCTTGCTAAGGCGTTATGAGTATAACCAGCCTTATTTTTCAAAAGAGTTGTCATTTTTCAAAATACTTTAACCGTTATTTTTTTTTAGATTTTTTTTTCAGGTTAATCACTGTCAGTACACTGGGCCTTAATTGAAAGCAAAGTGCTATTTCATTTAAAAAGAGTACTGTAATTAGCTTGAGCGTTAATAATCAAACTTAACGCATTTCCCCACCGTATCTGAAGAAATATTTAGGACCATAATATTGGGTTGCTCTCATCTTTTACTCTGAGAAATTGTAACAAAAGGAATACGCCAAAAAAAAAAATAAAATAAATTTCGGACAAATCATCGTTACAAGAGCATTCCAATTTAAATAAAAGTTGAGAGAGAGAGAGAGAGAGAGAGAGAGAGAGGAGAGAGAGAGAGGAGGGGATACGGGGTAAAGTCGGTATCTTATTTCTACCTTTGTATAACGTCGTAACCTTGTCGCCGGCAGGAAGTAATATATTTTTAATCCTAGCCTGGAGTGCAGCAGTTTCCCAGTAATACTGTTTTCTCATACTGCTAATACCCGAGAGTCAAGGTTTCCGGTCACTGTACACCTCAAGATCCTTGAAATGGATTTCTGTTACATGCAATGTGAAGTGAAGCCTTTCAATAACCCTCATATATATACTGTAATTTCCGTTGTCTCTTTCATTGCATCGAATAACTTTTAGTCGTGTCACCTCTCAACAGAGCTCAAGGGGCAACACACACCAGTTTATTTCAGCAATGGTCATTCAATCATTGCGTCTTACAAATTGAATACAATAATCTATATATCTGTCGTTAAATTCTACAATTCTTGGTTAAAATCTGAAAAAAAAAATGTATAGCTTACAAAGCTGAGGCAAAGAAATCATTCATATTCGAAGTCAGTATTTTGATAAAAATCGTTAAAATTTACAATTCTTGGTTAAAAACTGAAAAACAAAATTTGTATAGCTTACAGAGTTGAGACAAAGAAATAATTCGTATTCGAAGTCAGTATTTTGATAAAAAATCGTTAAAATCTACAATTCCTGGCTAAAATGTGAAAAAAAAAAATTTGTATAGCTTACAGAGTTGAGCCAAATAAATCATTCATATTGGAAGTCAGTATTTTGATAAAAATCTTAAATGCTTTACATAGAAACCACCACATATAGGGTTACAATGAGAGAGTAAAACGCCTGGTTGAATTTAAGCAAGAAATCTTAAGCATAATATTCCTTTTAACCTTCCGACAAAAATGTACACTGTTGATCTATACATTAACAGGAAATCTACAGATTTTTGTAACTGGATGAAATGAAATGCGCATTTGACATCTATTAATCTTTTCAGCCTACTCTTATGGCGTGAACAGAATGGTCTTGGTTCATTAAATAATTAAAAGTGAGCTACTATTTCCCTGAGGACATAGAAGAATATCTTTATATCCTTTTGCAATTTAGAATTGTTTTCCTTACAGACCGAATATGATAAGAGCGAGAAAAAATCATACATCTCTGAAATATAATTAGTGGTATTAAAACGATTTCCTTTTTTTTTAAATCTACAAATTACATCTCTGAAATTTACAGCCGAGTGCATCACAGTTAATGTTGCCGTTAAGATTTTTCAACTGGAGCTTCTAATCCTCCGTAAATTAGTTAACTCGGACGATAATTTTCACGCCTCACTAGAGGAAAAATATGGATTTTTTTTAACAAAAACTGCTAAAAAGACTGACTTTGTGATCAAAACGTTGAATTATTCATGAAAACTATTACAGTTGAAAGTACGTTGTATCAAATGAACCGATATATCTCGTGAGCATTTTAAAAAGTGAAAATCTAAAATTGTACAACACATATGCCGAATAACCACACTAAAATCATAAATCATTATTTATCCAAAAGGACAACTGAAGAGAAGATACATTATTAACGAGAATATAACTGCTTCCACTGAAAAAGGAGAGGGTATGTTATATCCCAATCATTACTTATGAAACAGGAACCTGATATCATCCCGAATAATTTTGATTTACAATTTTATAACGCGTATTTGCCAAGGCATCTTAGAGTCATTGGCTGGTCCCTTGGTATAGTGGTTAGTGTCGTGGTAGCCACTCAGCTGTCGCGGGTTCGCGTTTCCCCAGGACGATGAAAAATCACTGACTGTATCATGATCAGGTACTACCGCAGCGTGGGGTCTGTGGTGGGAGGTTGAAACAAATTCTTTGGAAGATTGCATTTCAAGTCAAAGGCCCCCATGCGCTCGTTCCATGTGAATGTGTTTCATCCACTGAATAAATAATAATAATTAATAAATAATAATAATAATTAATAATAATAATAATAATAATAATAATAATTTTCTGATAATAATTACTGGAACACTCAGTTCTTCGAGTATATTCTTTCCACGAAAGAAGAACTGCGTAAAGATTCTCCTGAATTTAAGTCACCTCGTCCTATTAGATATCATTTGGCATAACTACATTGGATGAAAATGTAAATAATGATTTGTTGAATGGGACCAATGTACGTACGTAAATTTGTGTGTGTGTTATATATATATATATTATATATATATAATATATATATATATATATATTATATATATATATATATATATATATTATAATATATATATATATATATATATATATATATATATATATATATATATATATGTGTGTGTGTGTGTGTGTGTATGTGTGTGTGTGTGCGGGTGTGTTTGTATGCATATAAACTACTAGTTATTTCTTTACTGGAAACATAAACTTAAACTTCCCGATTTATTCAGCCTTTTCCTTGTGCTTGAGAACAGTAAAAAATAAAAAAAACAAAATAAAAATATTGTTCCTGGTCTCATTAAAAACCCTAGGATATTTCACAGAGTCGGTAGCAAGTGATATCTTACAATTTCTGTATGTGTCCAAAATTTACACTGAATTATTTCAGCGGGCTATCAACGCCGCCCTTCGCCAACCAACGACCAACATCCCCCCCCCCCCCCCCCCCATCTCCCCCTCGACCCCGGACTTTCCCCAATACACAAAAATAAGAGTCGACATTACCTTTTCTTCATGTTCATTTTTTAGATTAGCTTAAATAAGCATATATAGATAATCTTTGGTATTTATTTTTAAATTTTCATACTGAATTCAAATTTTGCTACTCCCTTTGCGTTTGTTGAAAATAATCGCATTTTAGCAACGCCGCCCCCCCCCCCCCCCAAAAAAAAGATAAATCCTATCTTATTTATTTGCAGTGAATAAATAAATCCGAATTTATAAAAAAAAACAAAAGTAGTATTCTTCAGGCTTCTCTTCAGCTCCCACTCCTCCCCGTACCAGCCAATAGCTGTCACCGACCCCCTCCACCCTCCCTCCTACCTATCCCTCCCCACCGGATCATTCTGATAAGACCACTGACAACAAAAGGTAGGAAATGGTCTATTTGGATTTTTATGCTCTACGAAACTGCCAACCGTGGAGAACGACTAGCGGAAAAACGGCATTCGGTGAGGCTGGGGGTCTAACTGTGCTGGTTTATACAACTTTAACGCTAAAAATAAATCCAATAAATATATACAATGCAGCTCTGTTTACTTTGCGAGAAGATAGCTCACCGTGCTCGGAATACGACGAACATCTTTTTAAGTAGAGGCTGTTACACAGTGCAACGGTAAAACTTTAACTTTGATATTTAGGTGCAAATACTTAGGTATAACTCGGATATCTTTCCTTTACAGATTTTCACCCCTTACCTATATACACGATACGACCAAGTTTCATAAACAAATCAATTTTAACATATGCTCGAGGTAATATCTTACGGCATTCGAGGTATATAACATCTTGGGCTTGTAAAATATGAATTCTGATTAAAACCCTCAAAAAAAAAATATGAATATGAATATATAAATATATAATTATATATATATATATATATAATATATATATATATATATATATATATATATATATATATACATATATTATAGCATGCGTGCATCAAGACATACAAAATATCAGGTTTTATAATATTTCAAAATATCTCATCTCCTATCATAACATTTTGTTAATCAATCTATTTTGATGGTTTCTCCTACCTGCCAGCCATTCTCAGTGCCTTTGCTTTGGTCTCGAATACTTGGAATGGTGAAGTTATTTCCTTCTTGATAGACCATACCCTCATCAAAGATAATTCTCGTCTTTTACTCCAGCGCTTACATTCCTCTCTCTCTCTCTCTCTCTCTCTCTCTCTCTCTCTCTCTCTCTCTCTCTGTTGGGAAAATCGCTGTTTAATACTGATAAACAACATTTTCGCAAATACTTTTCATCGAAGTTGATAATCATCTGCCTGGATTATTTAGTGAATTTCTATGATCACCTTCTTCATTTGTTTTTAACTTTCATTTCTTATGCTGGCATTATTTCCTAACCTTGCTTTTAGAATAATACCGTGCTATCTATTATATATATATATATATATATATATATATATATATATATATATATAAATATATAATTATATATTTAAATTGGTACACACACTACAAATTCCAAATATAAAGAAGAGAGTAAGGACTATATTACATACAGAACTAATAAGTTACTGAATATGCTTCTTGCAAGTGGGGAGTTGTAGCGGAAATTACTCTCCAAGTAGCAAAAATCCTTACTTAGCAGCGTATTTGATTTTAAAGTAATTTCCAGGAGAAAAATCCAGAAAAGCTCTGCAAAGTTCCTAGGAACCATCACGCTACCAAACAGTTGCTGTATCTCACCTTTATTTACAAAAGAGACAGCGGCTAAACAGTTTTCGTTGTTTTTTAGTAAAATGTTGGTAAAAAGGCAAAAGTGGTCACTTATCTGCTGTTGGCTAAGATTTCAAATTACTTACGATCCTTTCACACTGTGCTGTCTTCCTTTTTCACACCTGTAAGTGTGGAAACATTTTTTTACACTTTCATTGGTATTATTGTAGCAAATTTTTGCTAAGGTTTTATCGGTTTATTATAAAATGACGTTTTTTATTTCTTTTAAACAACTAGAAAAAAATCAAGTGTCGATAGTGGTGCAGAGAAGAAACGACAATTTTCCAAAGCATAACATAATGAAACAAACTCTCTCTCTCTCTCTCTCTCTCTCTCTCTCTCTCTCTCTCTCTCTCTCTCTAAGAGAATCAATTAATCACATTTCAGCCTTAAAATAAGAATAAGACCGACGTTGCCCGAAATTCATCGTCGAGATTCATCATCAGTCTTTCATGTCGTTTGTGTGTGGGGGTGGTGACCCCCGGTCTGGGGAATAGGGGGGGGGGTTGTGTCATAAAGGGTGGGAGGGGGGTTAAGGATGTGGAAGCTTGGAAGGGGAGTGTCATAAAGGTTACAAAATTAATTCATCTCTCTCATCAGGTAGAGATCAGCTTCAGTCTCTTTCTTCATGATTGTGCAATGAACTTTTGTAAGTAGAACTCATCTCGTCAGCGAGATTATCAACGCCTCATTAACGTTCTCATCTCCCATCTGTTTCCGGTTATGAATTTTTTAATAAACGTATTAGCTTCCTCTTCACTATACTCTGTTTTTTTTCATCTGTCCATCCGGCTGTGGGGTTTTTGTATGGTAACACTGCGTCCCGGGCTTTAAATAATTACGCTACGTGTAAGTTTTAGGTAAATAAAAGGATATCTGGGTGTACATTTGCAACTGAAAAGTGTTTTAATAATTTACTGTATGCGAATTACACCATTATTATTCGAAATAGGTTATTGTTATTATTGTTGAATGTAAGCTCCCTTTTCGGGGTGGCGAATGGAACCTCATTCCCATTTCATGAGAGTTAATGACACTTCATTTCTTTTAAAGCTTTACGTTTGTGAACGTCCTTTTCCGACCAGGGAGTTGGGATTTGCCTTCTTTGGCGAAACTTGAACAAAGGAGCCGCGAAGTCAAGAACGGCGAAGGGAGCCGAGAACGAGAACCCCGTCAAGATAAATTAGGGGCAACGGCAGCTTCGTTTCAGCTAAAAAAATAAATGAATAAATAAATAAATAACTGAAAAGAAAGTCACGGCTGCATCGAAATATTCGTTTTTGTCCTGTCCCTTTGGAATTTGACACAAACTGCGCGTCCAAATATTTTCGAAGGCTCTTGACATCGATAAATGAAAATTGACGAGTGGAAATAATGTGAAGTAAAACAACATATTAAAAATTTGCTGCGAAATTTGCCAAAGGAAACGTTACATGAATATTGTTGTGTACTATAAAAAAAAAAGTACATTCACATCAACCGTGCATTTGATACTAGGCCAGTCCTTACGACGCTCCTGATTGTGTTGTTGATAAGCCAATCACATAGCTGGAAACTCTCAGTCTCTCGAGAGAGTTCACATGGGTAGGATCTATATTCCAGCTCTCCTGAAGGATACTTTTGAAAGACGTATCCATCAGCAGACGTGGAACATAGATCCTACCCATGTGAACTCTCGAGAGATACTGAGAGTTTCCAATCCTGTGATTGGCTTATCAACAGCCAATCAGGAGCGTCGTAAGACACTGGCCTAGACATCATATGCACGGTTGATGTGAATCTACTATAGTCATCGTGCATAACTTCGTCTGATCTCCTAATGTTTAAGCGGTGAGAATGTTCATCCTTTCTTCCTGCTGACATCTCCTGAATTCTGGTGTATCGATTTATTTTCCGGTCCATAATATTTAATCAATTATCACCTCTTTCTTCAACCAGAATCTCTTTCGCAGGCTGATTTCATGTATGTGTGTGTGTATGTTTACAGAAAAAGCAGAATAGAGAAACAACCTAAAACGTTTAAACAAGAGTCATTCGAATCGCTAGTTCAACAAACCCAGACCGGCAGCTGTAGCATTTGCGTGACATGTAACACACGACAGAAATACATTATCGCTTATCCGATATACTTTCACTCAAAAAATTGTTTGCACAAACAGGAACAGGAAAATACGCTTTATGCGATGCCTACGCCAGTAACGCGGGACGCCTGCTGCTGACAGCAGTGAAGAGCATTCGTAATAAACAACATATAGTGACAGTATATGGAAAGGGTTAGCTACTGGCTTTCAGTAAAAAAAAAAAAAAAAACTCGGAATAACACAAGTCAGTCGTGAAATGTTCAGATAGAAAACAACGCCCAAATAAAATGCTTTCGCCATTGGTCTGTCGATGCAAAATTAAAGATTCAAATTCACACTGATCCCTCACTATTAGAAAAAGAAAAGTTGGTACCTTTTCATGATTATTTTTAGGGGAACCAACTCTTGCAATTGTAACTCGAATACCCTACACACCGACGTCTCAAAGCAAATCCTTAATCCGTCTTTGACTTTATAATCCTTTAAATTTGGTTCGGTCATGATACTCATGTGACCATAAATCAAATATCTTCAATATTCTATCAATAAAATCAAGCGATTTCCTATGACGTAAGTTGTTAAAATACATTTAGTTTACGTACTCAGGTACCACAATTCCATCAGGTTTTTCGATATAAATCATTATATACGAATGGTAAAAAAAGTGTATGCATATATATATAGATATATATACATATATATATATATATATATATATATATATATGCAGTACATATGTATATATATACACATATATATAAAGACAGGTGTATACATTTTATTGGACGTTGGTCCTCCATCTATCACACAAGAAGTCTTCGAGTCATCTTTCCACCGACAAGTCAGAATTCTAACACCGTCGAAAACCCCACCTTAATCTTAACCGCGTCATCGCTGACAATGCATCTTCCTTTAAAATAAAAAAATAAAAAAAATCAAATAAATATGAAGAAGAAGAAGAAGAGATAAAAGACATTGAAATTAATGATGCAAATAATAACGGGAGCGGGGTGGAAACAAAGGAAGCGTCATCGGGAAGTGTCATAATCAAGATTAATCTGAGGGTAATGCGAATTCACCGATGAGGATAATGATGATGGAGAGTAATTGGCTCCGTGAAAATGCTCTTCCGATGACCCGAAGTTGCACCCAGGCTCCGATTGTTCTTCGGCGTTCATGTGAACACGATCGTTCGCGACGAGTTCTAACAAAGGGAATGCAACTGTCAGTGAAGAAGATGATGAGGATGATGATTATGATGATCCTGGGGGTGTTTTAGAGAGAGAGAGAGAGAGAGAGAGAGAGAGAGAGAGAGAGAGAGAGAGAGAGAGAAACTGGTGATTTAGAGAGAGAGAATTGATTGACTGGAAGTCGGCCGTAAGATGTAGAGAGAGAGAGATTTTGAGAAAGAGAAATGATTGACTGGAATTCGGGCGTAAGAGAGAGAGAGAGAGAGAGAGAGAGAGAGAGAGAGACGAACTGGTGACTTTGAGGGAGAGAAATGAATGACTGGAAATCGGGCGTAAGATGGAGAGAGAGAGAGAGAGAGAGAGAGAGAGAGAGAGAGAGAGAGAGAGAGGAACTGGTGATTTTGAGAGGGAGAGAAATAATTGACTGGGCGGCGTAAAGGCGGAAGGAGAGAGTAAGGCGAGAGAGAGAGAGAGAGAGAGAGAGAGAGAGAGAGAGAGAGAGAGAGAGGAGGAACTGGTAATTTTGAGAGGAGAGAAATAATTGACAGGACGGGCGTAAGACGAGAGAGAGAGAGAGAGAGAGAGAGAGAGAGAGAGAGAGAGAGAGAGAGAGAGAGAGGAAAACGAACATGGAAATATGCTATATAGACAAACAATACCAAAAAGATTAAAAAAAACTATCAAGCCTGGAGTTGTGTTTTGCTGATATGCCGAGATGTTACTTACCTTTAACTAAAAGCTTTGGTAGATAAAAGCCACTTTTCCATTTAAGTGCAACGCATGATTCTAAAGAAAGTGAACCAAGCAGAAAGATAAGGTTACGTCAACTAACAATCAGATTTGCCGCAGCAGCACTATCGTTATTATCGAAATAATAATGATTACTCTAATAATAATTATTATTAAAAGTAGTATTAGTAGGAGGAAGAGAAGGGGAAGAAGAAAGTCGTGGTAAGAGGAGAAGCAGAAAGGAAAGGGGAAGGTATGATTTCCTTTCATATTAAATTCTGTGCACCTGACTTAGTTTACTTAACAAAATAAAATGAATAAGCAATGTTTTCTTCTACATTATAGTTATTACCATTTCCCTCAACAAACTGTTCTTCTCGCCTTCAGTCATATCTAACAATGTTTTCAAATCCTCAGCTACCTTCATAATTGCTGAAACCTGAAGTCATCTTCATTTCGTGGTTAAAATCCTTAATCTCCCCTTCATCCATGTGTAAAAATCACCTTCACTCCATAGTTAAAATCCTCAGTCTCCCCTTCAGCCATGTGTTAAAATCACCTTCATTCCTTGTTCAAAATCCTTAGTCTCCCATTCATCTATGCATTAAAATAACCTTCATTCCTTGTTCAAAATCCTTAGTCTCCCCTTCATCCATGTATAAAAATCACCTTCATCCCTTGGTTAAAATCCTTTGTCTCCCCTTCATCCATGTGTTAGAATAACCTTCATCCCTTGTTCAAAATTCTCAGTCTCCCCTTCATCCATGTGTTAAAATAACCTTCATCCCTTGTTCAAAATCCTCAGTCTCCCCTTCATCCATGTGTTAAGATACTCGGAGAATTCCTTTGTCTTCCTTATCCTTAGATTAAAATCGTCATTCATCTTCACCTAGATGTCACACTGTATAATGTCGGTGGATAGGAAGGAAGCGAAGGAAGGAGGTGAGACCCGTTATTCAATCAAAGGGGATGCCAGCGAGATTAGGTGATATTAACCTCTCCTGCTGAGCCACTTAAAACCACCTTCAACTCCTGATCACAT
>NC_087209.1:24096845-24109345 GCF_015104395.2 Macrobrachium nipponense | reverse complement strand
ACTTTTGAGTAACTCATTCCATATTATACAAGATCTTCGACCAAGGTTGAGAGAAACAGTAAACGATCTGTGTTTTACAGAACGGCAAAAAGAAATGCGGTCGGTTTAAGTTTATTTACAATAATTCACTTGAAATAAAATCTACTGAAGACGATCCTGCTAGCTATGCTTCTCTGAATGAGAGGATGCCCCTTCTTTTATTATTCAAATTATAGAATATTGTTAGAATACGAACTGAAGTAGACTTCCACGTAAGTAATGTACTAAGTTGAAGATACGATTACACACACACTTTACATAAATATATATATATATATAATATATATATATATATATATATATATATATAATATCTATATATATATATAATAATATATATACATGTATATATATATGTATGTATACATATGTAGTATGTATCTCGGACAGTCGAGCAAGGGCTTAGAAGTAAGATCAAGCCAGCATAAATATTCTGTAAAAACTGGGCAAACATCTATTGTAATATTCATTCATTTAAGTGAAAACAACCATCGAATAAATTGGATTGGTAGTTCAGTAATTGCAAGGCCAAAAGATGTCTTATCACGAAATCTTTTAGAATCGGCCATAATACAACTTAATTCCCATTGTAATTTTAATATTAGTCGTGCCCTGTTTCATTTAGACCCTTGTATTTGTAACATGTTTAAGAATGACCTCAAAGATATAATTACAGACTTAAATACAAATAAGTTGCCTTAGAGACATCTTCGTTGTATATGTATGTTTAATATGTATTGTGAATAAGATTTTGTTTACCAAAGTTCTGAATAACTGTCGCCCTATATAATCCTTTCATTGTCTTGTCCTTGTGTCTGAGCAGATTGACTTAATCTTTTAGTTTTTTTTTTCAAATTGTACCCATGTTTATGCTTGTTTGGAAAGTTACTCATTCTCCAGTTATGCCAGATTCTAGGTACTAATCTCCCTATTTGTCAGTTATACGAGCTTTCCTGTACTGTCAATTCCTCATGTAAGTCAGTTTATCTGCTGAGTAAAGGACGTTGAAGTCGAAAGATCTTGCAGAAACTCCGTTGTTTATTTTTCCTTCGTGGCTTATATCTTTATTTATGGATTTATCACGTTCCAAACTTTCGTGAGTCTGTTATACACATATGTAGTATATAGATAGATAGATAGATAAATAAGCTGAGAACCGGAAAGATATTTTTTTCTGTAAATTTGTTTCATAATATATCAAAATTGTAGCATTTTGGCACCACTACTATTTTTTTTGCGAACTATTGCATATGAATTTATATTCGAAATAATGTATTATTATTATTATTATTATTATTATTATTATTATTATTATTATATTATTATTATTATTATTATATCAGTGGTCTTAGATACCAGGGTATATATACATATACATATACATATACATACATATAACTATATATATATATATATATATATATATATATATATATATTATATATATATATATATATTATATATATATATATAATATATATATATATATATAGATATATCCTACCTTGTCTTATTCTCTTCCATAACTAACGATAACTATTCCAGGTTAGCGGACCGGCAACGTGTCTCCAATAATAAGTCGAGACTCACTAACTGTAAATCCATCTCTTACGAACTCAAGACGTTTTAATAAAAAAAGTGACATGTGTAAATAGCAACTGTCAGTGAAATTTTGATTGTATAATCCTTCCCCTCTTCGCTTTCCACTCTAATTTCTTTAACAACTTGGCTAAAACGGATGTAATGTATCTCACTTGAAAAAAAAAATAACAGACTAGGCTGACCAATGCTGAATCAGTATCTATGTAAAATTAATAGTGAATTATCATTACAAGACATTTTGGTTAAATTTGAAATTTTACTTATTGCAGTGACTATTTTCCGAGATAAGTTACAATGATTTTAAATGGATTCTCTGCATTCCACTCAATTTTTATTACAACTTACCTTTCACAGAACACATTACGATTTATTGCACTCATTCAATTGCAAGGCAAAGATGTCTATAAAGTTTATTAAAAGTGAATAACTTTTAATAAACTTTAATAACTATCATCTTATAAGGCACAGTCATCCATGATTTCCAAAAAATTTTTTTTTTTTTCAACATCAGTTCATTGCAATTTACGAAGTAGTTTCGAAACGTTTAAAACCTCTTCGTCCCTCGCTGGCGCCTCGTTACAATGACCATTTTCCAGAAGCGTGGCGAGACTGAAACCTTCCGTACTGAGATAACTCCAAAGTTAGAGAGAGAGAGAGAGAAATAGAGACAGAGGGACAGAGACTGAGAGAAAGAGAGAAAACATAATTTCATCAAAGGAATCTTCAACGCACGCACGCTCGAACTTTGTCAACTCGGCGGAATAGTTTCTATTCTGGTCCTATGAAACTAATAGTTGGTTCATTAATTTCCCATTCCCAGGTTTTGATGGACCATTAGAAGTTTCACGCTTTACTGTCAACGTCCTCCGTGGAATATATATGTATATAGATCTTCCCCCGCATTTCGCAAGATACGTCACCCTTAGGCTAGGAGGCACTGTTCGACGCATCCATGCATTGTTGTAAAATAATTTGCTTAAATGAAAAATGCTTTGAATTATTCAATGCATGACTTTCTGTCATCTCATTACATGACATGACGATTCAAGTGGTTTATACAAATGAATTCATGCAGGCGTTTTTATTTTTCTAAATTTGACTGCAAGCATTGATGTGGCCGAATTTTTGTTTTATACAAAGAAATAACATTTAACAAGTACATAACATACCTACAATAAGATATATAGAACTTGTAATATATAACCCCTGATAATGACAAAACAAATAAGTTAATAACTTGAGTATTGATGATTCCCAGTTGATAAGACAGCTGATAAGAAAAGAAACCTATAAAAATTAAGATGTCGTAATAAAAAAAAAAATAGTAAAATACCTGTTATTACGACTGTCGTCAAGTCAGACCTTTACGTAATTTAACAATAAAAAAGAAATATTCTTTTTATCATTTCTACATGGAACGAAAAATTACCTGTACGAATAAATACATATAAATTAGCATTTTTTAAAACAAAAATTACTAGATTTCATCATTAAAGAACAAAAACAAAGTCCCAGTTCTACCAGAAAGAGTAATATGATCTACGCCAAGAATGATAGCGACAGAGAACCAAATAAACGACCACAGAATAAACACCGCTACTGTACATATCGCAGGAAGACCTAAGAGAAATTTGCAGCAAAGTTTGTGATGAAGCTGATTCTCTCTGGCTGCAACCTACTTCTGCCGACATCTTGTACAATTCACAGCTGAAATGAAGTGAAAAGTATAAAATTGTACAAAAAATAAAGAAAAGTTTACTCTCGAATAAACACAAAAATAAATACATAAAGCGGCAAAAATATTCACATGAATGTCCATTTAGAAAGAGCAATAACACAATGATTATGCAAATCCTGGGCCAAATTTATTCAATTCAAGCCTCATGCCATTACTTGAATGACAAGAATAATAAACTTGGTAACAAAATTCAACAGACAATAGTTTGTTGCAGACAATAAAAAGAAGAGGGATTCATGGCTCGACTTCAAAAGAAGGGTGAATGGCGAGTTGCAGTGACTGATAATTTCTGGATGTAGAAGGTGGATGGCGATCTTTATTGGTATATATCCTTCAATGGACAATCAAGGCTTAGATAAAAGCCCACAGAATGGATCTGACATCAGTTGTGTCAGGAAGCCCAGATCATCAGAAAACAAATAAAAAATGTGCCAAAGAAACGTTTCCTGTACAACGTATAATGCAGGATATAACCATTAACTATGAGTTTACGACCGACCCGCAGCTCTCCAGTTGCTCACCAGATGCGGTAGAGTGAGGGTGCGTCCCATGGCTCCGGAAAGCTCTGCCAGATGCACGATCCATGGCTAAATTTAACCTTAAATAAAATTAAAACTGCCGAGAACAGAGGGTTGCAACTTGGCATGCTTGATGATTGGAGGGTGGATGATTAAAATACCAATTTGCTGCCCTCTAAACCTGCCCCCACCCCCCACCCCCAAAGAACTGAGGGCGGACATAATAAAGCGCGGACGGACGGACGGATAGACAAAGCCGACACAAATATTTTTTTTTTACGAAACACTAAAACAAAATCAACGAAAAACAAACAGAAAAGAAATAAAACACTTATTTGACGGAGAATTTTATTAAGGAAAGTACTTAAAGATCTAAAATAGTCCGAAATACGCATTGGTAGTAAACGACGAAGCACGTGCAAATAAATTGGTATAAGTGTAAGTACTCAAGTTTTAGAAGCAAGAAATGAAAGAACAAGAACACAAACCCAAAATCTGACATATCCTCCCTGATGTTAAGTGACAGCTAAAGATTTAGATAAAGTAAAATAAAGAAAAAAAAAACAACAGAAAATAAAGAAACTGGGAGGGGAGAAGATTTTTAGTATAAGGGCGATAAGAGGATTAAGACATTACAAGAGATGAAGATCAGTCGTTCTGTTCCGGTATTAGTCTACAGAACCAGGAAATGGAAACGGACGAATTTCTCCGAATATTTAATCATTTGAGATAAATACTAAAAGTCTCAACAAAAATAGAGTGCAGAAATTGGTTAAATAAATTTCTTCAGAATAAACTTAGAAATTAGGGTTGAAGACACCTTTGCAAATCAACAACATGGAAGTTAGGTTAAAATATCAATAACAAACTAGGCTTAAACGTATCACCCATAACACGAAGCTTACATAAACTATCATCTCCCATATACACTAGAAAAAAAAATAAAACTAAATAAAAAACGTGAATTTCATGTTAATGTCGCCAATGTATTCTTGTCGATTTTTTATGAACCTGAAGAGACGACAAAACATTACCAAGTGAAAAATTGCATTGAAATACTTTATATTACTCACTGCATTCCATTCTTTTTAAAAATAAATATACTCTAACTCTACTTATTTATTTAAAAGAGACGGGAGTCACGCAAACGGAAACTTTCATCTCCGAATACACAACGTAAAAGTTAAATAACAGTTACAAAAAGAGCCGAATAGGTTACGCCACGCACTAATCGTGAGATCTATATTATTCTGAGTTGTTCCATTCGAAAATTAAAGGTTTTTGGCAGTTACTATGAAAGCATTACGGAGAGAAAAGATCAAGAGAGCCTTTTATTTTGCATGCATTACGTCACTGCAAAAACAACGCAATAGGCTTGTGGACAATCGACACGAAACGCTTAATCGGAGACATGCAAGTCCTTCGTGGAAAAGAATAATAAAAATAAGTAAATAAATAAAATGATCAAAAGGCACGAATCACAAATCCCTCATACATTTGATCTCTCACTTCTATCTCATATCATGAAACACAATTTAGAAAAAAAAAATACTATTTTAAACTTGCGACGCGGACGTTAAATCCACCTAGCGTTCACTACACCTGTCTGGTCTTTTGTGGAAAGTGTTTAATCTGCAATAATCTAACGCGAATTTCGACTGGAGGAGTCAAGTAGCCGTTTTAATAATAGCAACCATTATCATAAAACGTTAATGGCCTCCGACAATAGGATTCCACTTGAGTAAATTAATTGGATGCTCCCAATGCGCTTATAATTCATTTTCGTCCATTCAATAACAGGGTATCAACATACAGCTAATAAAACATAAATATGGAAGGGTAGCACTGACCCGAGAACACACTAACCCCAGTGCGCTGTCTCTCTCTCTCTCTCTCTCTCTCTCTCTCTCTCTCTCTCTCTCTCTCGTGAAATATTAGTCTAAAATATTTTTTCCTTCAAATTGTTTCTTTTCTCTTTACTTGATAAAAATCAAACTCTCTCTCTCTCTCTCTCTCTCTCTCTCTCTCTCTCTCTCTCTCTCAGGTGAAATATTGTTCTCAAAATATTTTTTACCAGAAAATTGTTTCTTTTCTCTTTACGTGATGAAAAAACTGATGGAAAAAACTCTCCTCTCTCTCTCTCTCTCTCTCTCTCTCTCTCTCTCTCTCTCTCTCTCTCTTGAAATAATGTTCTCAAAATATTTTTATCTAAAATTTTTTTCGTTTCTTTTTATGTGATGAAGATTGATTGTATACACACGCATATATATATATATATATATATATATATATATATATATATATATATATATGCATATATATATATATATATATATATATATATATACACATATGTATTGGCTAAAGAATGGGTAAAAACACTACGGATATAATTTGTAATAAATTCATTTCATATTTTAGACAAACAGATTCCTTAATCACGCTGTCACTGCGAGTAAAATTAAGTCCAAAATTCCCTTTCAAGAGTATAATTTATGAGTTGGGGTACAATTTTATAGAGGGAGTGAAAGAAACTCCTAAAAGAAGCCGATTCCTCAATAACTAAAACGAGCATAATCCAATAAGGACAGCTGAATGCTCCTTTTCAGCACGTGACAAGATTTCAGCAGAGCGGTTCCTCGGCTGGGTTCGTCGGAGCACCGAGGTAATATCCTGCTCTAATAAGATGCTTCACCTCAATAGGAAACTCCCAGTTTAAAAGGAACCTCCTTTTAAAGGAAGGCAGGGCTTATCTACAAGAAGATCACAAGTCGTTCCTTGCCTGATTTGCTATTCGTAGGTATATTTCGCATCGGAGAGAGAAGGCTCTCTCGCTCTCTCTCTCTCGTTGGGTCAGCATTTGGATGGGTGACCACCATGCTGAGCCTGACGATGTCAGTACACACGCCCATGCCCAATCGTGGGACAGGGCATAATGCTTACGACCTCCTTACGGATTCATGCCCTCCAACGAGAAAAGGCATGCAGTGAGATGCATATATAAGTACAGTGATAATCCTCTCTCCCATACATGAAAACACACACACACACACACACACACACACACACACACACACACACATATATATATATATATATATATATATATATATATATATATATATATATATATATATATGGGGATACAATCCACAATGACTTAAATTCCTCTTGTAGCTTAAAATATATATTTCTTGTATAGGATTAAAGCTTTCGACCATCAACTGTGATCAAGACTACAGTTGATGGTCGAAAGCTTTAATCCTATACAAGAAATATATATTTTAAACTACAAGAGGAATTTACTTCATTGTGGATTGTATCCCCATTTACTTAGGGTACGACATAGTACCTGGCTTCTGCATATATATATATATATATATATATATATATATATATATATATATATATATATATATATATATATATATATATATATATATATATATATATATATATATATATATATATATATATATATATACACACATACACTATATATGTAAATCTCATAATTCGTTAAAAAAATTTTCTTCAGTCTGAGCTGTCTAAAATGTGGTCTAGTTTCAACCCTTCATTTAAAAAAGAATCCTCCCAGAAGATATCTATGAAATCCTACTTATTTAAACTGCAAACATGATACAAAACTACTTTGAATAATAAAAATAAGAATAATAGTAACGTGATCGTCATACATCAAATAATCAATACTTTTCCTTATCCAATAAAAAACAATAAAAGAAACTAAAAAAAATGAATGACAAAAAATAATAATATGATGCAGTATGCTGTTGTCATTACCATCAATTATTAATATAATCATGCGTGCTGCAACATATATTACAATTCCAACACATAATCTACCACTCAGGTCAAGTCATCTATTGACAGACTGAGGAGGCCTAATGAAACGACGGCTCCCTACGCCTTAGTGGAGCGTGAGGAATGCCGGGCTTGGAACGTCTATTACACGGTCATATCAGCTACCCAAGAACTGCTACATCATATATTAAGCCAATCATAGATAGTAATACGTTTCTTTCCGCTGGTAAAAAATAAGGTTTTTTTTTTTACCGGCAATAAATAAGGGCAATTTTATGAAAGCTAACCTAATCTAGTGAATAATAATAATAATAATAATAATAATAATAATAATAATAATAATAATAATTAATTTTATTATTATTATTATTATTATTATTATTATTATTATTATTATTATTACTTTTAATAATAATAATAATTGTTATTATTATTATTATTATTATTATTATTATTATTAAAAGTAATGGCTATTTCAGAAGTGTTACACTTGTAGAGATTATTCTCTGTTTGAATCTCTACAAGTGTAACGCTGCTGAAGTAGCCATTACTTTTAATAAAGTATGCTTGAGAGAGGTCTGCTTCCTAAGTACACTATTATTATTATTATTATTATTATTATTATTATTATTATTATTATTATTATTATTATTGAAATCAAGAAATATTAGAAGAAAGAGGAAGTTGGTGGCTTATCCCGAAAGGAAGCGGCTGACTTGCTATCTTGGCCAATCAAAGTGACTGGAATTAAAAATATTTATTTAACAAAACGCCGAAGCTCATTACAGTTTGAAATAAGCTACCTTGCAGCGAATATCATTACATTACTTTTAATGATGAACACCAATTGCTGGAAATACTCAACTAGTCACCATAATACATTATAAAATGATAATGTCATTTAACTACGGCTAAAAAGTAGATTTTTTAAACAAATTTCTATATGACAAATGAATTACGTTCAAAATATTTATCTGGAACATTATCGTACATTATATCCCACATAACATCCTGTCTCCAAACCTACGTCAAAACCGAAACACATTCACATTCACGCGCGCAAAGATATGTATATATATATACGTATATATATATATATATATATATATATATATATATATACATATATATATTTATATATTATATATATATATGTATATATATATATATATATATATATATATATATATATATATATATTATATATATATATATATATATATATTCATTTATATATATACATATATATATTTTATATATATATTATATATATATATATATAGACACATACACATTTGTGTGTGTGTGTGTATGTGTGTGTGCAGTCTTTTGGAGGCGAAGATGCAAGACTTACACTCCAGAGGTTTCCTTCCTTGATGGTCACCCATTGCCTTACTGACCCAAATAACGTCGTTTCGGTTATCGGCCGACCAGTAGCCTTGTAGGGAAGGCGTGCGTGTGTGTGTGTGTGTGTGTGGTGTGTGTGTGTATATATATATATATATATATATATATTATATATATATATATATATATATATATATATATATATTATTCCATGGCAATAACACCTTCCCTACTATAGGCTACTGGTCGACCGATATCCAGAGCGGCGTAATTTTTGGTCAGTAAGGGCGTGGGTAACCATCAAGGAAGAATACCCCTGGAGTGTGAGGCTTGCACCTTCATCTTCAAATGATTACGAAAAATAGTGTGATTGTGCGTGTATTATATATATATGTATATATATATATATATATATATATATATATATATATATATATCTTACTGTATACATATGAATATATAAAAATTTTACGTGCGCAATCGTGCGCGGCTACGAATGCGATAGTGAATAACATACCATCATTTGTATCTCTTCCCTTTCTCAAAATACACTTTGCATAAATTCCCCAATTCAAAAGTTAACGGAGAACTTAGATATCAAGTCTGGCGAATTTCTCTTATCAGGGTCTTCCGTTATTGGAGTTCCAAGTCATCTTGGCAGCCCTGGCGGTCGTTAGGGTTTATCTTAAACGAGACACGTCGTTGAGAAACTGGCTATTAAAACGAGGACACACTACACTGCCTTGTCCACTTTTCGCAATGAATGAGAAATGAGGCGATAGAGAGACGAAACGTTCTTTCTCCGGCCGACTAAAATCACGTCGTGATGATAAAAAGTTTTGTGTATCATTCCTTTACGCCGGTCGTGTCGAAGTCCAACATTTGTCAAATGGGTATACTCCAAAACAGATCGTTCCTCGTTAATTATCTCCAGTTTTTCATATTGGAACAGCAAATAGAAATACGCAGGTCATAAATAAACTTCGAGACCATCATTAGACTTTTCCAAGTGTCAAAAATATGGCAGAAAAACACCTTCAGAGCCTAAATATTTGGGAAACACCGTTACCGAATCACCTTACCAGTAGCGTTAATCCCTTTCGTAATGTCCTTGCTGGGCGGGCATTCCATTACCCTCAAGTTATTCAGGAACGTCCTTAAGAAACCATAAACTTACAACTTGTGAGAAAGTCGAGAGCAAATAGCCGACCATAAACGCGGCATAATTTGCAGTATAAAGATCTCTCAAGAACAGAATCTCTTTTTTTATGGGTTTTTCGTTAGATCTCAAACCTACTGTACAGAAGGTTAACATGAACATCAAAAGAGCATAGACGATAGTGCCAAATAAAGTAGAAATATATAAAAACACCGGGATAATCAAGATCAAATGGTTGTAAAAGAGACTTACCTTTGACGAACTTATCTGGTGACAGGATCAAAATTCAAAACGGAAAATAACGGAACATATCAACAAATAGGAAGCTAAGGAGCTCAACTGAAAACGGGGGAAAAACAAAAGACGTACAAGGTCATTTAAGGAGAATGTTATTATATATATAAATAGGAACCCTTTAATTGATCTCCCAACAGATAAGATCAACTATGTCATCAATAACATTGTGATGTACTTTTTACAAGAATAACGAATTGTATATCTATTTCCCAGAATCGCAGATAAGCATATTTTGAAATATTATTAGCAGACCACGGAAACTGATGCAAAAGAAAAATACGATAATTCATTAAAAAATTTTACATTGAAAGTCTCGGAATTTCGCTGGTAAATTCAAGGGAGATATTTATTTTATTTTTGTGTCTAAGATCTTTTCCGTTGGGTCCAGAACAGGTCAAGGAAGGGACGTCGATGGCCAGAGGATCCCGAAAAAAGATTAAATATATATCAACGGAATTATGATAACAATTTTACCAAGATGAGTCAAGTCAAAAGTCAATGTACTGACGCATAAAAATTTAAAGATAACGAATTATTAGTTAAAACTAATCAAAAGAAATCGAAGACTACGAAATCAGTTCAAGTTAGTGTTCCTGATATCGAATGGAAGATTTTTAATATCTACTGATAATTTCAGTCAAGAGAAACGTGTCAAACAAACGAAAGAATAAGATAATAAAGCTTAACTCAACGAAACAAAAAATTTTAATTTTAAAAATAGCATTAATTTCCGCACGATCGTCTGGCTTTGTGAAAAACAAAAAAATGTTTAAATATCACCAGATTTGGGTTAAAAATGAACACAGCGGTGGACGACACATCAGCTGCACATAGAACTGGGTACTCACCTCGTGTATCAATTTACAGCTGCGAACCGGCCCGATGTGGCTGAACACAGCCATGAGCAGCTCTTCACTAGCACCACTATCCAAATTGCCAACATACCTGGAACGCAAAAGGAGACATTAAAACAAACCATTAATCGTATACAGATGAAAGGCAAACTAGAAAATAGGTAGTTCTTCTTTCTTGCATTTTCTAAATATAACTGGAAGCTATAGTCCAAGAATTATGTACTACATCAGATGGGGGATAGTCATTCTAACTTATATTTACTATATTAAAATACAGGACATACTAAATAAGTGATGGCTGTCTTGACATGTACTATATTTACTTAATGCACACGGAAGTCCTGTTGGGAGATGGCCAGTTCTTTGCACTGGCATTTACTGAGCATATACGGAAGATATTAGATATATGCATTTTCTTAAACATATTTTCTTAATACAATTGAAGGGCATATTTGATAATCATTACCCCTCCTGACTTGCATTAACTAGATACAAATGGGCGACCCATTTTTTGCCCTTTTATTTGCTATAACAAATGGAAGACTAAATTGAATTTATTAAATACACATGTTAGGCTGATTAAACACAGGGTAGTTTTGACCCATTTCCTAACTGGTATTTATTAAACAAATATGGAAACATATTAGATCGCTTCTTCTTTTACCAACTTCCATTTATGTTCATGTATAAATTTGGTTGGTTCTTTACTTATCTCTATCATTATTAAACTGTCCTTTACCTCTCCATTTATTCAAATGTGAGCTTTATATTCCCTGCAAGTTCATTTCCACTTGTGTTTGTTACAAAAGAATGTGGGCTCATTTTGAATAACAATAACAGTAATGAGTTGAATCTTATTAACATTCCATCCAAAAATGGGATGAAGTGTCCTCATTATTTCTGGTGGCTTAGGAATATCTTAAAACCCATGTCTCTAACCGTATGTGTCGCATTATATATATCTATATATATATATATATATATATATATATATATATATATATATATATATAAATATATACATACATATATGTGTGTGTGTGCGTGTGCGTGTGCGCGCGCGCGTGTGTGTGTGTGTATGAAATTTTGCTGAAGAAAACAACATCATCTGTTTTTTTTCTAAT
>NC_087209.1:24066845-24094345 GCF_015104395.2 Macrobrachium nipponense | reverse complement strand
AGAGTGTGTGAAAAATTACGTAAAATATGTGTAAATGAAATAAATCGAGCAATAACAGACAATTTAAACCTCGTAGCCTAGTGAATAATCCCCTACATTCATTGACAACTGCATTAAATATCTTTCGTTTCCTCAAAGGCTAGTATTTACGTTGTTCCAGTTTTGTAATAATGAATGAATTACTGTCATAACAGATCAGTTTATTCTCAGTGGCACAGCTAACAGTGACCTATTTCTAACATTATTTTGAGTATTGTTTTTATGTTAACGTTTAGAATCCTAAACAATATTTACAATAGCAGGTACACCATGCTCTTGTTACTGCATCATTTTCCAACGGTTATAAATATTAACGTTTGCTCAAATTCAGCCATTATTAATATATAAAACTGGGTACTTCTTTTATTCCTGTCCCCAAATTTATTTCTTCCTTTTAAATATTTCTCTCCAATAGCATGACATTATGAAATTTCACAATGACAAATTCATTTACCATTTTACACTAATTAAGACAGTCAGATCGAAGGTGGCCAGCAGTTTTCATGAATATGCAAACGATTATTACTATCTTATTTGAGATTTTTAGATTTTCAGGGTAAAATACTAGTACCTTTTGAGAGAGTTCATGTCAGATAGACTTTACTCAAAAGATACGAACAAAAATATCGTCCCATCCCACACCAATGGACCCCGAGACACACCTGAATTCTTTTTGAAAATTGTCTTGAAGCAAAGCACGTACGTTAAGCATTAAGGAACCCATGATCCCAACTCTCTCTCTCTCACTCTCTCTCTCTCTCTCTCTCTCTCTCTCTCTCTCTCTCTCTCTCTCTCTCTCTCTCTCTCTCTCTAGCCAATATTGATCCATTTATCAACAAGAAGCTGACGAAAGAATCCATTAGAAAACCATTCAAGGAGAGTTTAGATCCTTTTAAAAAGGATTTGGTTCTTAGAAGGAAATAGGGCCACCACTCCATTTCTCTAAGGATGGCCTACGTCCCACTCAAGTGGAATTTATCAACTCCCTCCCTCTCTCTTTCTCTCCCTCCTTCCTTCTCAAGAACCATGGCGTCTAATTTCTCAATATATAAAATAAAGGAAGGACTTTTCCTTCAAAGTTTGCTAGAGAAGCAGTGATTGCAAAGTTTGCTGGTCAAATGCAGAGTTTCAATGTTGCTCGAACCGTTCTTTATAATAACTGTTGACTGACTGATTTATGAGACTTCGGCTGTCAAGCCAAGCACTGAGGTACTTCCGGCTATTCATCACTCAGGACATTGGGAAAGGGGGAGTTGGAGTGTGTGGACAGCAATATAAAGAGAAAAAAGAAATAAAAGGAATGAACTACCAGTATCTAGAGGAGGCATGGGAGAAAACCCCGTCATTACACAGTTAAGAGGAGTTGGACAGCAATGATTCAGTATCAAACCAACAGGGATATCACTGCATCTGAAGAGATCATTTTCCTGCCTTTGCAAATCAGCAATAACCTTACAACTTCTTTTTATCTATTCTATTCATCGGTGAGTTAAGCAATAGCAGACTTGCACAGCACTTGCTAAGCTATTGGAAGCGGTAACTGAGCTTAGTTTAATATGAGCGATAATGGGTTATACCGAGGCTCTATAAGCCACGAGAGTAAGGGACAGTGTTAACAGTTCATACGAATACATTTAACTAGCAGTTCACAAGGAGGGGAGCGAATGATAACATTGGCGCTTTACTTCCGTGATTGCGCACCCCCACAAAAAAAAAAAAATAAAAAATAAAAAAAAAAATACCCCAAACACTGAGAGGAAAGCGATGGTTCTTTCAAGGAATAGAAAGGTATTTTGAGTTGGAAAATAACTGCAATACATGGTTGTAAGACGTAATTTCATTATGCTTAAAATATTTTTTTTGTAGCTACAGTAGTTGTATGTTGAGGGATATGAATACCTAAATGAACATCATAAACGTTTGCATAATATATATATATAATTAATATAGAATATATATATATATATATATAATATTAATATATACTATATATATATACATATATATAATATACAATAATATAATATATATATATTATAGTATATATATATATATATATATATATATCATATATAAATTATAATATACATATATATAATAATATATACTATATATATTTATATATATATTATGAATTGGTATATATATATATATATATATATATATATCATCTATACTATAATTATAAATTGGCAATTTAATAAACTATTATATATATATGATTATATTAATATATCGCGCGCGCGGCGCAACACACACACACACATATATATATACATATATATATATATACATGTATATTATATATATACATATATGTATGTATACGACTTTTGGTAATGATAAGACCTTTAATATAATTCGCGCAGCACCTAAAGAAAAATGGTGCTGTTGAATCTTTCTCTTACATAAATGACGGTACGTCATATTCAAAGCAATCCTACGTCAGTGGCACGTTTATCGCAATGTCGCCATCCTAAACGGGGAAACAGTTCCCTCAACGTCTCTCAATAAAGAGCAAATCAACTTTACTGTATACCTACCTAGGAGGAGGAGGAGGAGGAGAGAAAAGCGTTTGGAAAGAACATTGCATACGCATAAACCTGAATCGAGAATTTATGACCGACTTGTGCTTCATTCCAGAGCAAAGCTGTAAATCGCATTTTTCCGATACACTTCCCCGGCCGCAATTTACCGCAAGAGAAAGCATCTCTTCCTCGGAGGCGAAGACCGTGGGAATGACTTCCCCTTCGCGGAATAATAACGGAGAGGCAGCAAAGTTCGATGGATTTCCACAGACGGTGTGGGTTCAGGAAGGAGGGTGTGATGCGACGAAAAATAATTGGGAATTCTGAGATCGCGAATATCATGGCGATAACGGAGTAATAAATATTCCTGATGACTGTACAGAGCGATCACTGTACAAGAATGCGGCAGTAGACGTTATTTCGAATTAGTTTTTAGTCAAAGTGACATTCATTTTAAATATAGATAAAGATATGGTGGCTTAGTTCGTATGGCAATATAAAGGAATTTGAACATTAATATGTACTCTAAATTAGTCTTCGAAAGTATAATATGTTGGCGAACATGTGCCTTGGGCAATATAAAGAAATTTGAACACCAAGATGTACTCTAAATTACTCTTCAAAAGGATTATAAGTTGACGAACATGAGCATGGTACGTCTAATTAAGCGCTCACAGAATAAAACAATTATGCTGATCGTAATCATTATCCTAATACATTCATTCACTCAACAGGAAAGAAACCGGTAGACAAACCCAATATAAATGAGACTCTAAATCACTCAATTTCCCTGTGTCAATATTCGGCGATAATCATTATCCAAATGGATGTCTACCAGATGGTTACATTCACCGAACACGAAAGAATCTGATAAATATATCTAATGTAGATTAAAACTTCAAATCAATCATTTTCTTTCGTCAATATTCGGTAAGGATAAGCGTGATATAACCCTTGACCCTCAAAGCTATGGACTACAATACCAGCATCTTGAAATGATTAGAATCGACTCGATTCGCTTGGTGTAAACAGTTACATTGAAATGAGTGTGGCAAATCAAGACGAATCATGAATCGTGTTGATTCTTCATGAATTGAATCGATTCGATTCGCTTGGTGTAAACGGTTACATTGAAATTAGTGTGGCGAATCAAGACGAATCATGAATCGTGTTGATTCTTCATGAATTGAATCGATTCGATTCTTTTGGTGCAAACGCAAGCCTTACTATCATTACTGATGGTTGTTTCTGATATTTTTCTTGTTGCTTGCAGCATAGGTTATGAAGCAATGATAAATCTCAGGCTTTAGTGTTCTTAATTAAAGGGGCTCTCTGACAGCTCGTCAAGGAACTAAATGTGTACATGAATAAAAGCAATTATCTATTTCTATTCAAGTAAGCCAGACTCTCTGTGAAAAAAGAACCATTGATAAAAACACTGATCACCCATTCATCTTTCTTCATTAATTACATTCCCACGCTGATCTCAAAATACCTATAATTATTAGATGACAGAATACATGTAAATATACAAATACTTCATAAAAATATTCTAAAAATACACTAAAATCGTCCTTCTCTCAGTCACAAAACATTTCATCACAATGGCATTTCTTTCTACACATTTTTTTAAAATCATTATCTTTTCTCAAACGTCATCCAAGCCCAAGAAATTTATGCACGGGCTAATGCCAATTACTATATATATATATATATATATATATATATATATATATATATATATATATATATATATATATATATATATATATATATCATATACATATATATACATATATATATACTATATATATATATATATATATATATATATATAGAGAGAGAGAGAGAGAGAGAGAGAGAGAGAGAGAGAGCGAGAGAGAGAAGAAGGACGAGCAGTCAGACTTTTTAGGACTGCCAGTAAAGTGATACAAACCAAACAAGATAATCAGTGAGTTTTGGAAGTCAAAATTTTCGGGAGGCAAAATCGGCTGCTATCTAATCCTTCCTTCTGGGCGTTGTGCCATTTTGCTAGGATTTACCTTCAAGTTGGCAGCCATTCAGAATTTCAGACGGAGAGTGAAATGACGTGGCTTTTTTCCGGAGGACTTTTTGGCTCTCGTGGTATCCATAAAATCGGGTAAGAGCTATATCATACGATTCAAACCCTCGACTTTCTCGGAAGGAATTCTGTGTCACTGATGATTTTCAATGCGAATGCCGATGAGGAAGGAGCCCTGATACCCTTGCTTATCCAAGGGCAGATAGGAGTGAGACAAAAAACGAAAAAAAAAAAAAAAATAATAAAATAAAATAAAAAGGAAACGTGGCTTCTTAAAGGTTAAGCACATCATTTTCATGAAAGTGTAAATTCAAGAATATTATACGTTTCAATACAAATAATCACCAAAATACCCCTCATTGACCTTCTGAGAGAGAGAGAGAGAGAGAGAGAGAGAGAGAGAGAGAGAGAGAGTCTTCTCGTCAATCTGGAAACCGACCAAAATAAAACTTTTGAGTAACTCAGGTCTAAGAACTTCCATAACATCGCATGTGATGCCGTATAGTGTACTAACGAATGTATGTATCCTAATAATAGTACACTGAACGTGCACTCAGACACGCACACCCGCTCAAACACACATACGCACGCACGCATGCACACCACGACACACAAGACACACCACATATTGGATTGCAGCTTTCCATCTCCTGGAAAATCACTGGAAACCGTCTTATTGCATTTGACAACATCTCAAACGGTTTTCTTGCATGCTACGGTGAACATATTTCACGAAAGATTAAACATGAATGATTTAGGAAAACATCCCTCTGAAACCGCAGTTAACAGCATTTGTTTAAAGTAATATAAACATTTCCGGTGCATCTCTTATCTAATATTGCAATGATCACTAATTCTGCGAACGTTACCAGTTATGGGAATGTGTTTTGTTTTCAGTATTCTAAGAGAAACTCTTCGCAAAACTTGTAATAAGATCCGCACTTTTAGGACAGGCAATAAAAATACACTCAATAGAGTCGGATTCGATTTGCCATCTGCAGCATAATGATGGAGCCCTTTCCATCACCAAAACATTAATGCAATTAGTACCTTAATTGGAAATGGACTGTGATGATCAACACGGTTGTCCTTTAATTTACCGCACTGCATCATAATCACCAGCCGCTGATTGGGTGAGATACTAATGAGCACACATTAAGCGATGGATTGTAATTAAGCAACAAGAGAAAATTATGACTGGCGAATGTCGAGGCTGTGTACATTTCTGAGCATCAAGTTCCATTCGCAAGGTTTCAAAACTTTCGCCCTTTCGGCCAAAATTCGACGAGAAGGATAAGTTTTATGATTTTACTTCAAAATGTGCAAATACTCAGGAGGAATAAAAATAAGAGCCATTCTTACCAAAATAGTAGTATCATTTTACTACATCAAGGAATAAGAGAATAAATTAATTATTTTCAGTCGTTTCGAATCAAAATATCAAATTACAACGATCCCCAAATTATTCATTATAATTACACCAATGTCAGAACTTTTAACTAAACCGACACTTGTGACAACAGCTAGTTTAACTACATTAAACTATCAACTACTGGAACATAAATGTATAAATATGTATTCCAGTATAATATATATATATATATATATATATATATATATATATATCTATATATATATATATATATATATATATATATATAATTTATATATATATATATATATATATATATATATATATATATATATATATATATATACATACATACATGTATAAATAAACACACACGCATATGCATAAATATGTGTATGTACATAAATATACATATATGTACACATATATATATATATATATATATATATATATATATATATATATACCCAAATAATAGTTCTGTCATTTATGCACGTGACTTCAGGTTTAATAATTTTTAAAAATCAAACCATAAACACCCTCTTAATATAAAATTCATTTTACTCTGGGAATAACGTACACTCAAAGGGTATTTATTATTATAATATTATAAGGGTAGATGCTCTTATATTAATTCTAATGGTTACTTATTATCGTATAACATATATATTATATATATATATATATATATTATATATATATATATATATATATAGTAGTATGGAGAGAAGAGAGAGAGAGATGAGAGAGAGCGAGAGAGAGAGAGGAGAGAGAGAGAGAGAGAGAGAGCTCTCCAATTCAGTGACACAGTTCTGCCTGATAAGGAGAAATATACTGGGAAAATAAGCAAATATATATATATATATATATATATATATATATATATATATATATATATATATATTATATTAATATTTGTTCCCAATATATTTCTCCTTATCAGGCAAAACTGTGTCACTGAATTGGAGAGCTCTGTTTTAAGTGTTGTCTCATACATATCCCATATTAGTTAAATTCTCAGATGTTTATCCTATACCTACCATTTTCATTACTATTCAGCAGAGGAAACCTATTCGTATGGAATAAGACCAAAGGGGCCATTGACATAAAATTCAAGCTTTCAAAGAATGTGGTGATCATTAGGAAGAAGTGAGTGTAGGTTAAGAGAAATACAGACAGAAGAGATCCCACCTATTGAAAAAGAAAAACGATAAATTAATAAATAAAAAATATTATGAAAATGTGTTAAAATGCAATAATAGGTGTTTCAGTGAACCCCAACCGAATATGTTCCGCACACAATTTTACTCCTTGTGAAAATACTGTAAATTCCCAGGTGCACAATGCCTTCGCTAAGCCCTTTCAATCAGCATAATACAATTTTCACTGCATGTCCATTTTGTTGTAATGTAATCGTAGTGTGTCAACTCAATAGCGCCAACTATAGAAGATTACTATGGTGCTTATGCCAAAGGCTTTTATAAGTATGAATTAAGTATAAGTATCGGCCTTCACAGAATATCTGTTTTGTGAGTTCCTTGTTGCATTTATAGTACACTGAGAAATAATTCTTTGACAGTGTAATGTTTTTCATTTTTTATGGTACTGTATTTCACTTACCAGTATGCTCTTACTTTTACTGCATTTTTCATCTGTAAGCTGTTTCTTTGAATTATGCAAATTATTCTTTAAGAACCCTTTAGCCAGCTGAACGTTGGAAATATTTAGGTAATTGTATTCAATGTACGCATGGCGAAATGCAATATATAATCAACCAGTCGTCTCTAGAGAAAGTTAAAAAAGATTTGATAACGTGTTCACTTTAAAAATATTTTATTTAATAAGCTTCAGTGGTCATTTTTGTTATTTTCATATTGTTCAATGATGCACATAGGGGCATGGCAGTCCTAATGTAACTCAGTCGCTGAAATTTAAATGTGCTGATGGCCTTCTCTTTTTCCATTAGTGACAGAGCAGCCTCCTGAAAAGGGGCAGGTTCAACCATCCACATAAGCGTCGAGTACTCCACTGAAAGTGAGCATACGGGAGATTAACTCTCATGTTCCCAACTCCCACACACTGCAGGCAGGATCGAGAAACCTATGTCTCTAAAGCACCCTTATGCAATATTGCATTCCTTTTCATACAGTTACTAAAATTCCCCGGCCGTCATGGACGGCAATTTAGTAAATGGTCGAGAAGATATTCCCGACCCTTGGGACATTACGTACCGCCTCTAAGGGCGAGCCATTGTGCCGTTATCTGCTTACCAGTATAAGAGGGATTGGTAAGGAAGTAACCTGGGTTATAAAATTGAGGCAAAAGGTCAAACGTTGCGACTTAAAAGGTCAGCGCTGAAAGAGACACTGAACATCAAAAGGTTGATATTAATCACAATAAGGATTCCTCCCATACTTTCTAATTTGTCTTTCGGTTTTTTGCAACTGCGTTGGTGATCACTTAATAATGCTTAAAGGAAGTGTTGTTACGAAATTCTAAACAAAAATAAGAAAATAAAACAAGATAGAGAAATAGGATGAAGTGTTTTCGTTTGCAACTTAAAATTCCATTATTCAAACATTACATAACGAGATCAAAAATGCATATGATTAAAATGAATACCAAAATTTAATGTGCTTGCCTAAGTATTTTCCTAACTCTATCTCTGAGAGAGAGAGAGAGAGAGAGAGAGAGAGAGAGAGAGAGAGAGAGAGAGAGAGAGAGAGAGCACAATACATCGTATGTTGTGGCCTTAATAGTGTGTCGTACTCTGATTTCATAAAAAAATAACAGCCATCAGATGAAAAATAATTTACATCCGCCATCATAAAACTACTTATGATTTAGCTGTCTTGATAATTGCCTAAGAATCTTCACCCTTAATAAGAAATACAACTAAATGATCACTGTGATGACAATAGTGTAACTATTCTCTCTCTCTGCTGATTTGCCGTAATAGCTCTCAAAGTAATAACGAAATCCTTAAGCTTTATTTAATACTGACAGTTACATTACATTGAATCATTTCCGCCTTGCTGTATATGCGATAAAAGACTTGGGAAAATGAACATTCTCAACATCTGTAACAATTTGAGTAAGTCGAATATTTTTGGACTGAATATTGTATTATGTATTGTAACAATTTTAGTGCTTGCGCTCTTTCAGAGTTTAGCACCGCAAAAATGAAAAGCAGCGGGAACAAACTAAAGACGTGCCGAAGACGATAACGCTATGAACACTAGCCATTGTTACTTGATTGTTTTTCCCACGTAAAGAAATTTTATGTTATATTTAGCCATAATTGAAAAATAATTGCAATTTCTTAATATTTTTCTCAAGAAATTTTAATTATCTATTTAATTTTCATAATGAAACATAGATCGTTTGACACATGAGACTGAAAAAGCAAGAAAGGGAGATAGATAGAGTCCTGAGTGATGGAAGCAAAAGCTTCATCAGATCTGAATCCCAGGTCGTGTCCCCTGTGCCAGGTAAGCAAGTGTAAGCAGTTGTACTAAAAGTCTCCTTAGAAGCTGGATGATTGGCGACATTATAGGACAAATTCTTAATTTTTTCTTCTCATATCACACACGTCTAAAATCTGAAAGCACCAGCATATTCAGGGTGAATTTAATGTACGAAAAGACATGTGTGAATCATCTTGATTGCATGAATGATGCAAAATCCGGAGATAGGTAAACACAAATTGAAGAATTAAATGCTCCTTTCTTCACTTTTACTGGCTGCTTTTGTCACTCACCACTCTCTCTCTCTTTTCCAGTCTCATGTGTCAAACGATTTATGTTTCACCATCAAAATTAAATAGAAAACTAAATCATTTTGAGAAAAATATTAACAAGTTACGACAATTTTTCAACTATAGCTAAATTTAACATAAAAATTCTTTATATGGGTGGGTAAAACATCAAATAAGCATGGCTGGCGATCGTAGTGTTATCAAACTACAGATTTTCTTTAGACTGGGTGGTCTCACTTCCATTTTTGTGGTGCTAAACTCTGAAAGAGCACAAGCACTAAAATTGTTACAATACATATTACATTCTAGTTAGCAGTAATTCCCTGTAAATATATATATATATATATATATATATATATATATATATATATATATATATATATATATATATATATAATATATATATATATATAACTATAATTTGCCTTCCTTCCTTGGGCAAAACGAGAGATAAATGAAGAAATTAAAACAAATTGCTAGTTTTCGAAGCTGCAGACGAAAATATGAGACACTGAGCGACCGCCTACCTCCCGGTACCAGCCAATCAGAGGCCGCCAAACAAACATCTCGTAGGAATAGGGCTCACCCAGGAATCTACCTTAAGTGAATCAGCTATACCTCTGTAACATTATTACAGTAGACCTAATAAGCTCGACCGTCATCATAACATTTTCAAAATAGGAATATGAAATACAACAAGTTTGCTTTGAATGTTGAAGTTTTATGCTGTGTTTAAGCTGCCTGGATGTAAAATTATTTATAAGCCTAAAATAAATAATCTAAGCCTTCTTAGATGTAAACTATCTGTTACTAATGAAATTGGTAGAGATTACCTGTTCTTTGAGGAATAAAAGATGACGATGATTTTGATTATATGTAGAAGATAACTTTTAATCGAAATATCATAAGTATTAACATTAGGGCATTTGGAACTCTTGTTTTTCAACTGGTTTAAAATATTAGTTTCTTAAAAGTCGTCCTGCTTCCTTTTGGTGTATAATTCATTCTTTCATAAGGTAATTTAAAGTGCAAGAATGTGTAGATAACCTCATATGCTTTACGGCTAGAAATCGATAATAT
Organism: Macrobrachium nipponense; assembly: GCF_015104395.2. Taxonomy (NCBI): domain Eukaryota; kingdom Metazoa; phylum Arthropoda; class Malacostraca; order Decapoda; family Palaemonidae; genus Macrobrachium; species Macrobrachium nipponense. The sequence continues at coordinate 24,083,507 of NC_087209.1, read as the reverse complement.
AGAAATGTGAATGGTAAGTGTAAAGTCAAGAAATCTAACACACATAGGCCTAGGAACAAAATCTTGCCTTTAAAAAAAGAATAATTGTATTTACGAATATTTGCTATTATGCCACTGTTTTTTTAAGTATTTAACAAATATAACAAATAATTTCATATGAAAATCCAAATATTCCTCTAACAAATATAGATATTTTCAAGATTTCATTGTAGACCTATGTTACACCAGGGGTTGTCGTTGCACCGACACTAATGAAGGCGCCATACGCATGCTCCCCTCACACGTTGATATCAGTGGTCGCAATCTTCTTTTGTATATACTTATTTACATTTTTTCAGCATTGAGGTGCGATAGCAATCAAATAAGACTATTTCTAATTTTATGCTTGCTTTGGAAGCAATATTAAATTTATGTCAAGTTTTTTTTCGTTTCTATATTTAAGATTTTAACTGAGATTTGATGACGACTTCGTTTTGGTCAAATGCATCAGCTATGAGTGAACGAAAGTTCTGAAAATATTTCGTATTTTTTCTGAAATTTGGCTACACGGGACGTTTTCTTACAGTTTTGAAATATATGGCAGATTTCACTCTTATGAAACATATAATAGCCTTAATGTATGCAAAACTTCAGTTTTTGCATTGATTTAACAGATAAATATGGAGTATGTTAAGTGGCCAGTCAGCGAATTTTGAACTAAATCTTATGCAGTCATGTAGCATGAGTTCTGAGCATCATTGTACATACTGGCATGACAGTCCTAATGTAGCTCGGTCGCTGAAATTTAAAGGTGTTGATGGCCTTCTCTTTTTCCATTAGTGACAGAACAGCCTCCTGAAAAGGGGCAGGTTCAACCATCCACATAAGCGTCGAGTACTCCACTGAAAGTGAGCATATGGGAGATTAACTCTCAAGTTCCCGACTCCCACACACTGCAGGCAGGATCGAGAAACCTATGTCTCTAAAGCACCCTTATGCAATATTGCATTCCTTTTCATACAGTAACTAAAGTTCCCCGGCCGTCATGGACGGCCATTTAGTAAATGGTCGAGATATTCCCCACCCTTGGGATATTACGTATCGCCCCTAAGGTCGAGCCATTGTGCCGTATCTGCTTACCAATATAAGAGGGATTGGTAAGGAAGTAACCTGGGTTATAAAATTGAGGCAAAAGGTCAAACGTTGCGACTTAAAAGGTCAGCGCTGAAAGAGACACTGAACGTTAAAAGGTTGATATTAATCACAATAAGGATTCCTCCCATACTTTCTATTTTGTCTTTCGGTTTTTTGCAACTGCGTTGGTGATGACTTAATAATGCTTATAGGAAGTGTTGTTACGAAATTCTAAACAAAAACAAGAAAATAAAACAAGATAGAAAAATAGGATGACGTGTTTTCCTTGCAACTTCAAATTCCATTATTCTAACATTACATAACGAGATCAAAAATGCATATGATTACAATGAATACCAAAATTTAATGTTCTTGCCTAAGTATTTTCCTAACTCTATCTCTGAGAGAGAGAGAGAGAGAGAGAGAGAGAGAGAGAGAGAGAGAGAGAGAGAGAGAGAGAGAGAGAGAGAGAGAGAGAGAGAGAAGAGAGCGAGACGAGGAGAGCACACATCATATGTTGTGGCCTTAATAGTGTGTCGTACTCTGATTTCATAAAAAAATAATAGCCATCAGATGAAAAATAATTTACATCTGCCATCATAAAACTACTTATGATTTAGCTGTCAAGATAATTGCCTAAGAATCTTCACCCTTAATAAGCAATACAACTAAAGGATCACTGTGATGACAATAGTGTAACTATTCTCTCTCTCTGCTCATTTGCCGTAATAGCTCTTAAAGTAATGACGAAATCCTTAAGCTTTATTTAATACAGACAGTTACATTACATTGAATCATTTCCGCTTTGCTGTATATGCAATAAGAGACTTGGGAAAAGAAACATTCTCAACATCTGTAACAAATGGAGTAAGTCAAATATTTTTGGACTGAATATTGTATTATATATTGTAACAATTTTAGTGCTTGCGCTCTTTCAGAGTTTAGCACCTCAAAAATGAAAAGCAAAGTGAACAATTATCATAGGTGCCGAAGAAGATAACGCTACGATCACTAGCCATTGTTACTTGATTGTTTTTCACACATAAAGAAATTTTATGTTATATTTAGCCATAATTGAAAAATAATTGCAATTTCGTAATATTTTTCTCAAGAAATTTTAATTGTCTATTTAATTTTAATAATGAAACATAGATCGTTTGACACATGAGACTGAAAAAGCAAGAAAGAGAGATAGATAGAGAGTGCTGCGTGATAGAAGCAAAAGCTTCTTCAGATCTGAATCCCAGGTTGTGTCCCCTGTGCCAGGTAAGCGAGTGTAAACAGTTGTACTAAAAGTCTTCTCAGAAGCCAGATGGATGATCGGCAACATTATAAGACAAATTCTTAATTTTTTCTTCTCATATCACACACGTCTAAAATCTTAAAGCACCAGCATATTCAGGGTGAATTTAATGTATGAAAAGACAAGTGTGAATCATCTTGATTGCATGAATGATGCACAATCCGGAGATAGGTAAACACAAATTGAAGAATTAAATGCTCCTTTCTTCACTTTTACTGGCTGCTTTTGTCACTCACCACTCTCTCTCTCTCTTTTCCAGTCTCATGTGTCAAACGATTCATGTTTCACCATCAAAATTAAATAGAAAACTAAATTATTTTGAGAAAAATATTAACAAGTTACGACTATTTATCAACTATGGCTAAATTTACCATAAAAATTCTTTATATGGGTGGGTAAAACAATCAAATAAGCATGGCTAGCGATCGTACTGTTATCAAACTACAGATTTTATTTTGATTTGGTGATCTCAGTTTCATTTTTGTGGTGCTAAACTCCGAAAGAGCACAAGCACTAAAATTGTTACAATACATAATACAATCTATACGCTGTTTTTTTTTCCATCTGTCCATCCGCCTGTGGTGTTTTCGCATGGTAACACTATCTCCCAGGCAGTAAATAGTTACGCTTTGCGTAAGTTTTAGGTAAATAAAAGAATATCTGGGTGTAGATTTGCAACTGAAAAGTGTTTTAATAATTTACTGTACGCGAATTACACCGTTAAGATTCGAAATAGGATATTATTTAAAGCCCGAGACGCAGTGTTACCAAGCGCAAACACCACAGGCGGATGGACAGATGGAAAAAACAGAGTATAGTGGGCAGTAATTACAATTACCTGTAAATATATACATAATTTACCTTCCTATCTTGTACAAAACGTGAGATAAATGAAGAAATGAACACAAATTGCTAGTTTTCGAAGCTGCAGACGAAAATATGAGACACTGAGGGACCGCCTACCTCGAGGCCAGCCAATCAGAGGCCGCCAAACAAACGTCTCGTAGGAATAGGGCTCACCCAGGAATCTACCTTAAGTGAATCAGCTATACCTCTGCAGCATTATAACAGTAGACCTAATAAGCTCAACAGTCATCATAACATTTTCAAAATAGGATATGAAATACAAGTTTGCTTTGAAAGTGGAAGTTCTAGGCTTTGTTGAAGCTGCCTGGATGTTGTAAAATGATTTTTAGGCCTAAAAATAATCTAAGCCTTCTTACATGTAATCTGCGTTACTAATGAACTTATTGGTAGAGATTACCTATTCTTTGATGAATAAAAGATGATTATATGGAGAAGATAGCTTTTAATCGGAATATCATAAGTATTAATAGCAAGGCATATGGAACACTTGTTTTCCAACTGGTTTAAAATATTAGTTTCGCAAAAGTCGTCCTGCTTCCTTTTTGGTGAATAATTTATTCTTTCATAAAGTAACTTGAAGTGCAAGAATGTGTAGATAACCTCATATGCTTTCTGGCTAGAAATCGTTAATATAGAAATGTGAATGGTAAGTGTAAAGTAAAGAAATCTAACACACGTAGGCCTAGGAACAAAATCTTGGCTTTGACAAAAGAATAATTGCATTTGCGAATATTTGCTATTATGCCACTGTTTTTTAAGTATTTAACAAATATAAAAAATAATTTTGTATGAAATTCCAAATATTCCTCTAACAAATATAGATATTTTCAAGATTTCATTGGAGACCTATGTTACACCAGGGGTTGTCGTTGCACCGACACTAAAGAATGGGTCATACACGTTCCCCTCACACGTTGATATCAGTGGTCGCTATCTTCTTTTGTATATACTTATTTACATTTTTTCAGCAGGTGTGATAGCAATCAAATAAGACTATTTCAAATTTTATGCTTGCTTTGGAGCAATATTAAATTTATGAAAAAAATTTTTGTTTCTATATTTAACATTTTAACTGAGATTTGATGACAACTTCGTTTGGTCAAATGCATCAGCTATGAGTGAACGAAAGTTCTGAAAATATTTCGTATTTTTTCTGAAATTTGGCTACACGGGACGTTTTCTTACAGTTTTGAAATATATGGCAGATTTCACTCTTATGAAACATATAATGGCCTTAATGTATGCAAAGCTTCAGTTTTTGCATTGAAATAACAGATATGGAGCATGTGCGGTTGCCAGTAGAGCGAATTTTGAACTAAATCTTATGCAGTCATGTAGCATGAGTTCTGATCATCACTGTACATACTGGCATGACAGTCCTAATGTAGCTCGGTCGCTGAAATTTAAAGGTGTTGATGGCCGTCTCTTTTTCCATTAGTAACAGAGCAGCCTCCTGAAAAGGGGCAGGTTTAACCATCCACACAAACGTCGAGTACTCCACTAAAAGTGAGCATACGGGAGATTAACTCTCAAGTTCCCGACTCCCACACACTACAGGCAGGATTGAGAAACCTATGTCTCTAAAGCACCCTTATGCAATATTGCATTCCTTTTCATACAGTAACTAAAGTTCCCCGGCCGTCATGATCGAGAGGACATTCCCGACTCTAGGGACATTACGTACCGCCCCTAAGGGCGGGCCATGTGCCGTTATCTGCATACCAATATAAGAGGGATTGGTAAGGAAGTAACCTGGGTTATAAAATTGAGGCAAAAGGTAAAACGTTGCGACTTAAAAAGGTCAGCGGTGAAAGAGACACTGAACATTAAAAGGTTGATATTAATCACAATAAGGATTCCTCCCATACTTTCTATTTTGTCTTTCGTTTTTTTGCAACTGCGTCGGTGATCACTAATAATGCTTAAAGAAAGTGCCACAAAAAAAAAAAAAAAAAAAAAAAAAAAAAAAAAAAAAAAACACGGTAAAGAAATAGGATGACGTGTTTTCCTTGCAAGTTAAAATTCCATTATTCTAACATCAATTTATTCTTTCTCGCAAAGCAAATCACATAACGAGATCAAAAATGCAAATGATTATAATGAATGCCAAAATTTAATTTTCTCGCTTGTCAATCATGATGGGAAAAACGTGGAGAATAAATATTTATTGGGTTACGGTTTTGCATATTTCATATTTATACTATAATAATAGTGGTATTTAGTACCACTGCCAAAATCATTCCGATTCTCTTTAGTTACAAAACCAGCTGACAGATTATGCAATCTTTTTTTTTTCTAATGATGATTCGTTTGGTGTCCTTGAAGCTAATATAACAAAATCTTGAATAGGTTCCTAACTCTACCTCTGAGCGAGAGAGAGAGAGAGAGAGAGAGAGAGAGAGAGAGAGAGAGAGAGACAGATCATACATGGCCTTCACAGTGCGTCGTACTCTGATTTCATAAAAGAATAAGAGCCATCATATGAAAAATAATTTACATCCGTCATCATAAAACTACTTATGATTCAGCTGTCTTGATAATTCCCATAGAATCATTACCTTACTGATCAATACAAATAAAGTATCACTGTGATAACAATAGTGTAACTATTACCTTTCTCCGCTGCCAATGGTGCTCGTAACTTTATACTGCAACTTATCTGCCATAATAGCTCTTAACTTGATGATGAAATCCCTTAAACTTTATTTTATACTAACGGTTACAGAGCACTAAATCATTTCAACACTATCTTAAGATGTAGGAAGAGATCTGATATAAGATAGAGTTTTAAAAAAATCAGTTACTAATTAAGAAAAGCATTTAGTGCCACTACGAAAACTCTTCCGACTTTCTTCAGTTAGAGTACCTGCCGATAGACTTTCATATTATACATATATACATACATACATACACACACACACACACACATATATATATATATATATATATATATATATATGAATATATATTCAATTATATATATGTATATATATATTTATATATATATTATATAAAATAATATTATATTATATATATATTGTATGTAATGTATGTATATATGTAATTTGTATTGTAAGGGTTCTATCGACAGGTATTATAACTGAAAGAAAGTTTGGAATAGTTTTTTTCGCCAGGTGGCACTAAATGTTTTTGCTATATTAGTTTTACTGATGAGTTGAATTTTATATTATAGTATATATTATGATATATATATATATTATATATAAATATATATATGTTATGTAATGGTATGTATGTATGTATATTGAAGGTCCTATCGACAGGTATTGATAACTGAAATAAAGTCTGGAATAGTTTTTCCCCGCAGTTGGCACTAAATTTTTTTGTTTTGCTATATTAGTTGTACTGATGATATATAATATATATAAATATTATATATATATATCTATAAGCAAATAAATATATGCATGTATGTATGTCTTGGTATGTATGTATGTATTTGTATGTAATATGAAGGGTCTAATCGACACAAGGTCTTATAAAGTGAAAAGAAGGTTGGAATAGTTTTTCTCAGTTGGCACTAAATGTTTTTGGCTATATTAGTTTACTGATGATATAATATATATAAAATATATTATATAATATCTATATATAATATAAATTATAAAATAATGTATGTATGTATGTATGTATTATGTACTTGTATGTATGTATAATGGAAGGTCTAATTCGACAGGTAATTATAACTGAAGAAAGAGAAGAAGTCGGAATAGTTTTTCCCCGCGTTGGGCAATAAATGCTTTGCTATATTAGTTACTGATGATGATGATATATATATATATATATATATATATATATATATATATATATATATATATATATATATATATATGTGTGTGTGTGTGTGTGTGTGTGTGTGTGTGTGTGTATATATATATTATAAAATCACAAAAGTAAGCACGTGATTTTGTTTACCAGCAAAAGCAACAGGGAAAATTTTTGAAAAAGAAAAAACAGAGTGCCAAGTACTTTCGTGTATTTACCACATCTTCGGGGCACAAAGTAATACAAAACGTAAAAACTATTGAGCAAGAAAGCTCTCACAAAAGCAAAGTGGAAAAGAATTATATATGTATGTACAATAAGGCCATTACAAACAGAAACAGCATTCGTCCAGATTACCCAACCGCTTAACACCCCAAAAAGTCAAAAGAAAAAAAAAAAGTAATTGCCCAATGACCCAATTACTTACAGAAGAGAAAAACACTGACTATGTCACCAGTTTTTTTATAAAACAACTGAACTCACAATTATGAATAGTAACAATAATAACGGCACTAACAACATACTTAAAACATCAATAATCAAAGATTTGCTGATATGTATATATATGTAATGAATGTACATGTATGTATATCTATATTTATGTATATAATATATATAATACCTATATAAATATATATATATATATTATAATATAATATGATATATATATATATATAATATTAAATAAATATATTATTATAATATATAATTATATATTATAATATATATATATATAATTAAAAAACGGCTCACTTGTAGTCTTTGGAACTGGCAATTTGAATCTATTCTTAACCCTACCTGAGAGAGAGAGAGAGAGAGAGAGAGAGAGAGAGAGAGAGAGAGAGAGAGAGTCATACATATCTTTCTTACTGTTACTTGGTTTAATTTCCTTTGACTAAAAACTAATCTATATCCGTCCCTCTGCAACTACGCTTAACTGAGTGATTATGATTTCCTTATATTGACAATTGCCAAAGCAAAGTGTTGGCACCTTAACAATCTGTAATAAGAGAATCTAAAAAAATATATAAAAAAACAAAAACTTTACGAGAGATGACGTCTGTGGAAGTTGAATTATCTCTTTCCAGGAAAAACCATTATCCAATACAACGAAAGGATCACTCTGATGACAAACTCTCTATCTCTCTCTCTCCAAATTGGTGCTCTTAAACGTTGTACTGAAACTTATCTGGCGTAATAGCTCTCAAAGTAATGACGAAATCCTTAAGCTTTATTTAATACTGACGGTTACATTACATTGAATCATTTCCGCTTTGCTGTATATGCGATAAGAGACTTGGGAAAAGAAACATTCTCAACATCTGTAACGAATGGAGTAAGTCGAATATTTTTGGACTGAATATTGTATTATGTATTGTAACAATTTTAGTGCTTGCGCTCTTTCAGAGTTTAGCACCACAAAAATGAAATTTCAACCAAACTCAGATCGCGTGAATGTGGTTTGATAACAGTACGATCACTAGCCATGCTTACTTGATTGTTTTTCCCACACAAAAAAAATTATGTTAAATCTAGCCATAGTTGAAAATTAATCGTAATTTCTTAATATTTTTCTCAATAAGTTTTAATTGTCTATTTAATTTTCATAATGAAACTTAAATCGTTCGACACATGAGACTGGAACAGCAAGAAGGAGAGAGAAAGAGTGGTCAGGGATGAAAGCAAAAGCTTCATCAGATCTGAATCCCAGGTCGTGTCCCCTGTGCCAGGCAAGCGAGTGTAGCAGTTATACTAAAAGTCTTTTCTCAGAAACCGGAGTGATCGGCAACATAAGAGATTCTTAAATTCCTCTTCTCATATCACACACATCTAAAATCTGAAAGCACCAGCATATTCAGGGTGAATTTATTGTATGAAAACACTAGTTTTATATCATCTTGATGGCATGAATGAAGCAAAATCCGAAGAAAAGTAAAAACAAGTATAAAGAATTAAAAACTCCTCTCTTCACTTTCACTAGCTGCTTTTGTCACTCACCACTCTCTCTCTCTCTCTCTCACTTTTTTTCAGCCTCATGTGTCGAACGATTTGCTTCATTATCAAAATTAAATAGACAATTAAAACTTCTTGAGAAAAATATTACGAAATTATGCTTATTTATCAACTTTGGGTAAATTTAACATAAAAATTCTTTATATGGGAAAAACAATCAAATAAGCATGGCTACTGATCGTAGCATTACCAACCTACAAGGGAATGTTTTGGCCTGCATCTGTTGTCAATTTCCTTTTTGCAGTGATAAACTCTGAAAGAATGCAAGCATTAAATTGTTACAATACATCATACATTCTAGTGGGCAGTAATAACCTGTATACAACACATCATATATGTATATATAAATTATATATATAATATAATATATATAATATATATATATATATATATATATATATACATATATATATATAGTATATATATATATATATATATATATATATATATATATATATCCTATATATCCATATATATATATATATATATAATATATATATAATATATATATAATTATAATATTATATATATATGTATATATATATCTGTGTGGTGTGTGTGTGTAATATACTATGTAACATATATATATATTAATATATATATATATATATATATATATATATATATATATATATATATATATAATATATATATATCTATAATATATATATATATATATATATCTATATATATATATATATATATATATATATATATATATATATAATATATATATATATATATAATGTGTGTTTTGTGTGTGTGTGTGTATATACATATATATACTATATATAAATAGATATATATATATATATATAAAATTTTATATCTATATAAAATTTTAGTTACTGATGATATATATATATATATATATATATATATATATATATATATATAGTATATATATATCTATATATATATATATATATATTTTTTTTTTTACGTATATAGCAGCCTTGAGAGAGGCTAGATACGTAAACGGAAGTAATTTAGGGATTTCAAGAGGGAATTGCTTTAACTTACCGTAAGCTGAAAGTTATTATTAAGTTCTTTAGAGGGAAGGTCGCCAGAAAACTCAGCTCGTTACTTAACAACTATTTATTTACTAAAAGGCCCGTGCTGGGCTGGAGAAAAGGTAAATGATGGCTCCGTTGAGCCGTTATAGCTGGTTTTCATACACTTGGGTAATGCACACTTGCGGGCAGAGACGGCACGTGACTCATGGAATCTGGAAAAGATCCCAGATTAAACGAGATAAAAGGAAAAATGACTTCTTGCTTTGATTAAGGCTGATTAATTCTCTAACATTGGGGAAGGTAAACTCGAATGGTTCACTGAGGTATACACGAAAGCTTGGTCTTTAACAAGTCACAAAGGGGAGCACGTGGCCCGATGAGGACAAAGGGCTTTGAATGTAGAAAGGGGTAAAAATGAGAATTGAAAATTAATTTAGCAAGAGTCCGTATGGTAGTAAAAGGTGCTGGGTTGAAGTTTACACTTTCAGACGTACCTTTTATGCAATATTCAGTGTATCCTTGTAGAAGAATGCGGCCTGACCTCTGTTCAGGTCTGGGGTTCGTGTCCACACAGTACGTCGTGGGTAGGCCTAATTTTGGGAGGCTGGCAATTTGACCTCTGTCCGAGATCACGTCTCGCAGCCGACTGAGATCGATACTGGGTGTTTTCGAATCATGGGGCTTCCAAAAACCGCCTCGAGCATTGCCTGAAAGGTGGTAAACACAACGCCAGCAAATTGGGAAGGAAAATAGGTCTTATTGTAGAAGTCCCTAAAATCCATCTCGAAGCCTAGCTACTCTTGTGACCTGCCTCTCTTACCCTAAGCTTCCGTCAGACTGGAAATATCATTCCTACGACATACCCACTCTCCCAACAACAGTAGCTTCAGGAGACGGCATGGCTGCTACTTTTATAATTAAATATAACTAAAACTCTGCTGGGAAGGCGAGGCGTTCTATAGACGTAGCAGCTCCCCCTCCCCCTGTTAAGAAGGCATTCACTCCCTTTCGGGCGTGAAGGTCTTGGCTTAAATAAGTTGATCGCCTCGACAACCCAGTTCTCCTACTCTAACTTGAAGTTTTTTGAGCAGCGATACGGCTGACTACAATGGCCTACCTAACTTATAGGCAAAGATGCTAAGTGTACTAACTTAATGTAGTGATGTAATCTAGCCTAAGTAATAACTACGGGTTGTCTGTGACGACAGTCTACTCTACCCCTAGATAAGGTTACTTGAAAATTCTACTTGCTACTAACCTAATGCCCTGGTACTAAATCATTAGCCTAACCTACTCAATACAGTTAAATGAAGACGCAATCATTCCAGAGTGTGGTACGCACAGCAGTAGTTCAGCGACGGAACTGTTAAAATACATAATGAGAGGTAATGATGCGTGGGGATGATGAGTGGTTAATTTACCAGGAGGGAAATGCAATGAGGTAATTATATTTAAGTGAAAGTTAGTATTACAATGGCTAGGGGTTAGAGGGTTAGTGCTACTGGCAGAGATCAGGCTGGCTACCTTCTCTGGGTAGGTGCCAGGATCATTCTGCAAATGAATGCGACACTGTACCTCGGGCACAGGTGTCAAGGAGAGCATGTGGCTCTTCTGTGTTAGTTTGTTAATGATTGGTTACGTCCCTTCTTCTTCTTCTTCTTATTCCTCCAGGACCTGGCTATACCAGTCCTAGGAGTAGACGGAGGCACCGACTCTGGGGAAAGGCCAGAAACGCCGGCAGGAGCAGAGGCAGTGGTAGCCTGAGGGATTGCAGGAGAACACCCTACTTCGGGTATCTGCAGCAACCGTCGTAGAGGTGGAACCTACTGCAGGGGAGGCCCTCACTCCGGCTGCTGCGACAGCCGTCGTAAGGGGAAAACTCCAGGCTGACTCCTGGTCGGGCAGTTCCTGGTTTTCCAGAGGAGGTATGAAGGTTAGGTCTGCCGGAGGTTCATCCTCGGGCGACAGTGGTGAGGGTGAAGAAGACGGAACTAGTGATTGGCCATGGGCTGTGGTAAGCTCCATGCCTGTTGGAGGATCTCCTGTAGGAGGATCCTTGATAAGGTTAGGCGCCGGCGCTAGCTCGGGGCCAGGCGCAGAGGTCAAGTTCGGTGGTGGCTCTACGTCCAGGCTGGACGGAGCTTGGCACTGCTCAGTGCTGCCAAGTGGTACTGGCAGAGAGTTGAGGTCGACTGGACCTGTGGCGGGTACCGGAGGTGCAATACCTCTCAGCGTGCCCTTGGAAATGGGAGACAGAGGCTCCTGTCTCTTGTTGAAGGCTAGGCCTTGTGGAAAATGGACAGTGTCCGCTGCTGGTAGTTTGCTAGGGCACCTAGGCCAATTAGTAGAGTGCCCTATTACGTTACAGGTTTTGCAACGGAACTGCGAATGGTCAATCTCCCTCCTTGGTAACGGGGGAGACTGTTGGTGGACATACTTCCTAGAGGAAGTAGAATTTCGATGACTCCTTGCTTTGGAGTGATTTGTTGTGGGGTTAGGACCCTAGGCTTTTTGGAATGCGAGGGAGACTTCATGTCTTGCCCTAGGAGGAGGTCGTAACCTCCTGGGATGTAGCTTGCAACTGCAAGGGTACAAACCTTGGAGAAATGAGGTCGGGTGACTCTCAATTGCATGGTTGGAAGGATCAGCTTGATATGGTTGATACCTTCGATGGTGATTAGTTGTCGTCTATCGACGGTAGTCCCTCGGGGGATTCTGTCTTCCTGTATCAGGGAGATTTGAGTGCCAGAGTCGTCGTAGGCTCTGACGTGGCTTGGCTGATAATGACTTTGGAGGGGTGCGACTGTTATGGGGCCCTTAGCTGGGGGTCCTAGTGAAGAAGGATTGGTGACGGCCATGGCGATGGCAGGAATATGGTGGTTTGCACACCTCCATAGTTGGCAGACATGTGACCCCTTGCGGCCACAGTCTCGGCAGAACGTGTTCCAGAACCCTTCTTCCGTGGCACTGGATGATAAGGCTGAGATGGCCCCACAGGTTGCGAATCTGCGGAGTCACCAAGGCTGGCAGTGTGCTCTGGCACAGGTGAAGAGTCCTCTCTGGCAGTGATGTGCCGTGGGGAGGTTAAGGGAACCTCCGTTGAATCACCCTCGGAAGCAATTTCGGGGTTAACTGTGGGCTTACCTCTTCCAAAAGGGAGGAGGTAGGCGGTAAAAAGGTAAAAGGCGGGCAGGATGCGGCAGGAATTTCTATCTCTGGCACTGGATCAGGACCAGGCTCACAAATAGAAAGGATGTCAGGCTGACCAGAGACGGCGGGACTAAGGGAGACAGTGGGTGCAGGGCTGGATGCTGGCAGAGTGGCTGGAGCTAAGATACTCTCCTTACGGGCCTTCTCCCGCTTGATTTCGAGTTCCTTCTCCTTGAGAGCGAGCTCATGCTTTCGCTTTCGGTCCTCTTCCCTTGCCTTCCTTTCTGCTTCTCTCTGGCTTGTCTCTGGTTTTCTCTTACTTTCTTTTCTTGCAGGCGTGCGGCAGCCTGCTGCGTCTTTATCCACTGGTCAAGTGCTGGTCCAGTGTAACCAGCCTCCTTGCCCAGAGTTATGAGGGCTCCGAGCTTCTCTAGCTCTCTGGCAAAGAAGTCGCGGGAAGCAGGGGAAGACATTTCCCTTAGGCTGCAGTAGAGGCTCGGAGGAAAATGAAAATAATGGCCAGGAAAGGGTACTGAATGGAATAGGAGTGCCTACTGGGGAAAAAGTGGCACTCACTTGGAAATGGGTTCTGCAATGTGGTAATGAAAAGTGAAAAGACTGGGTGCTCGGTGGCACTTTGTGAATGGCACCTTCTGCTGAGGTGAAAAAATCGAATGAAGTGTGCTGTGTACGTCACACTTATTACGGGCGTTCCAACTTGGGAGACGTTGGAATGGGCTACCTGTACGTCTGTACAGGTGCGCGGCACTTATGAGGAGGCGGTTCCTTGGGTTGGGTCCCGAAGGATCACTGATCCCTTTGTAAGCACGGACATTAATGAAATTGGGCGTTCCGTAAGGACGGACACGCAGGTTTGTCAGCACTTAGGGCTGGTATTGCGGCGCTTCGGGAGGCGTTCCCTTTGTTGAGTGTTCCGAAGGATCACTGACCCTTGTACATGGACACACTAGTTACTTGGGCGTTCCGTAAGGACGGACACGCAGGTTTAATGGCTATCTGTACGGCCTGTACAGGTGCAATGGCACTTATGGAGGCTGGAGCACTGGTATCGTGCTGGTGTGTCCCGGACACTACATGCAGTATACTTAAATATACTGAAGTGAAATGGCACTGCTCATGGCAGAGGGTAATAGTGGAGGAGAGAAAGTAAAAGGTGGGTAGACTTCAGCAGCCAGTCGATGGACAGTGTCAAGAATTAGTGGCACTGTAAAATGGTAAGACCTGACGTGCACTGGTGGTGGCCAGTCCTAAACTGGTAACGACTTCCCTGTCTGGAAGTAATGAATTGGCGTGGCACACTGTGCGAATTGTGCTTGCGGTATACGCAAGTCTTTTGTGATAAAAGAAAATGAAAAGACCACTCGGGCAACGACAGGTAATGGAAATTTTAGGAATGCTCAGTCCCTCGCTGAAGTACTCGGTAAATGAAATAAATAAATGCTTGCAAACTGCAAATGGACACAGGCGCGTACGTATCACGCTGTGTAAATGAAAGACACAAGAGACTAAAATAATGTTAATTCTGCATGCTATAATTAATGGTAAGATGTAGTACTCTTGGCTTCGTGAATACTGTGTTCTGGTTTTCTCTCTCTCTCTCTCTCTCGGAGAGGGTGAAAAATGATATATGAATGAACTCCCTTATATTTGAATTGAACTACTAATGTTAGTTTAATATGACGCAACTTGCGTTAAATGATTTACTTACGTTAACGGTTACTGAAAGAATTACTTTTGAAAACGTTTTATGAAAAATGATAACGCGCTCGCAGTGAACGATGTTTACGTTAATGTTAGCGGCTTGCGCTTATGAAATGATTTGCGTTTCAATATGAAATTTACAAAGACGCGTTTTACGTTAACAGTTCTTGCAAGTGACTCTACTTTTAAGATTTACGTTAACTTTACGTAAGGACAAGTGAAAAATTATGGTAAGGATTTGAAAACGATGTTAGCAAACAATTGTAAATGAGGTTACGTTAAGTGAAATTAAATTTTCGCTTCAGCGCAGCGAGTGAGCGATGCGAGGTGAAACACGTGAGGCGAGAAGAGCGGGTTAGCACCACGGTGTGCTAGCAGTGATGGCGAATCAGCTGATTCTCTGTAAATGCGAAGGCAATTTACAACACAAAATACTACTTTCTTATTCAAGGCGAATTACGTTAATTTCTCTGGCAGGACGATAGATACTAGTACCGAGATCGATATTATTTACGTTAAAACTTCGAGACTTACGTTACTTTGCTTAAATTGTTTAGATAATGTTGAAAGGGAAAACAAACATGGCTGCCGCTGTGAATGAGACGAAGGCTGGTTGAGACCGCGCAGGCGCGAGAGAGCGCGAAGCTGAATTAGCTGAGAGGTAAGCGGTTACCAACACTTGGAATGAAAACTAAGTTAAAAATGAATACCCTCCAACATATCACGACAAAAGAATTGTACACTTCTTTTGCCGTAACTATTAGTAAACACTCCTAACTAGCTAGGCTTTCTAATACAGCAATAAACCCTGGCAAAGCACTTCCTAGTTTGATCTGGTCCTTTCTGGCATCTATCTGCACACGTGTTCGTGAGAGCTCCTACGAGGACAGCACAAAGTAACAGAAAATTCGCGGGGCAAATTGTTTGCTCGCCGCTAAAATAAAGCTCTGGCGCATTCGCCGTTACAATAATAAGATTTCTACCTACGCTCTTTTGACCATTCAACAATAAAAATACTTAAACGTACCTTAAGCTAACATTTGTTATAGAATAATCATATTAATGAATGGAATACCTTACCATGAGTCAGTGTGTCTTCTTTCCCTGCAAGTGTGCTTGATTTACGCTTTGTAAAATAATTTACAGTTTACGTTTTACAACGGATACGCGATTTACAAGCTTTTTTTTAAGCAAGCTTTAGGATTCAATCCAGGCAAGATTCGCCAATTTACGTATATAGCAGCCTTGAGAGAGGCTAGATACGTAAACGAAGTAATTTTAGGGATTTCAAGAGGGAATTGCTTTAACTTACCGTAAGCTGAAAGTTATTATTAAGTTCTTTAGAGGGAAGGTCGCCAGAAAACTCAGCTCGTTACTTAAACAACTATTTATTTACTAAAGGCCGTGCTGGGCTGGGAGAAAAGGTAAATGATGGCTCCGTTGAGCCGTTATAGCTGGTTTTCATACACTTGGGTAATGCACACTTGCGGGCAGAGACGGCACGTGACTCATGGAATCTGGAAAAGAATCCCAGATTAAACGAGATAAAAGGAAAAATGACTTCTTGCTTTGATTAAGGCTGATTAATTCTCTAACATTGGGGAAGGTAAACTCGAATGGTTCACTGAGGTATACACGAAAGCTTGGTCTTTAACAAGTCACAAAGGGGAGCACGTGGCCCGATGAGGACAA
>NC_087209.1:24046845-24059345 GCF_015104395.2 Macrobrachium nipponense | reverse complement strand
CGTACCAGAAGAACTCTACAACGTCCTACGAAGAAAAACCAACAGAATAATAAATCATGTATCAAATAAGAAGTCAACGACGACGGAAGCAGCAGATTCTTCAAGCAACCTAGTATCATCGTTAGTGAGCGACTTCAGAAAACAATAAGAACTCTTCAACGACGACGAAAGCAACAGATCCTTCAAGCAACTTAGTATCATCGTTTAGTGAATAACTTCAAGAAACAAAACCGACGTGTCCTTTTCCTACGGCAACGCAAGCTTCGTCTCTCATTAGAATCATTCAAGAAAACATCGTTGGTGAGCGTTTCCTGGCACTTCAAGAAACAAACCGAACGCGTCTGCAGCATCGGATCTTTCAAGGGCTCGAATCATCGAAACAACGCGCACGGAGGAAACTGAAGCCAAACCAGGTCATCCGCTAAATAGAGAAGGAGGACCAAGGCCGTGTGTCGTTATCAGAACACCGTGACTTCCCACAAAAGCAAGCCAAGTACAATTTTTTATTCATTTGGAGTAACTTTGAGTGTTTCCTTTGCAGGTCGAATTTCGTTATTCCTGTGGCTGAAGTTACGAGACATTTTCTTAATCTTACTTTTTTACAGAAATTATCTACATCATTGAGATTTCGCTACTGCGAGTTTTTTTCTTTTTTATCTTGAGTGTCTGTTTCCAGAGGTTCTACTGAAATATCATAATCATATATTGTGTTAATTTTATCATTTTGGGTGATTATTAATCCCTTACGTAACAAATTATATTAAACAGTGAATATGCGTTTACGCAGTGGACGTCTGTATTTATACAGATGCACGGATAGGGTCGTTAAGCACCGTAGTGATTAGAAAAACAACACAAAAACAAGTGGAACACCCGTACAAATCTAGATAAATTAGAGGTAACACTATTCGGGTCATGACAATAAACGCTCCTTTGAAAAGTCCCTATCGCAGTTTTAGCCTTGAGTTTTTTTTTGAGATTTATAAAAATATCGAACCTCAATGACTCAACTTAACTTTAAAAAATAGGCTGGATTGCAAGGAATAACAATGTCTGTAAAAAAACTTTCATCAGGCTAAATGCGCTGACCAGGATCCCTCACTATTGCAAATTTTAGCAAAGAATGAAGTACAAACAGTTAATATTGAATACAGTAGAGAATAACTTGTCTTATTCAGTAATCGCATCAGTTCCTAATAGTTCAGTCATTGATTGCTTTATACGTAACCAGCAACATAATGCTAAAAACACACAATACGTTGCCGATGGTAATAAAGAGAAGGATCCTAATTATTACAAAAAAAAGAAATAGAACAGTAGCCCGTTCAGAATCAAACAAGCAAACTCGGTGACTGTGTCACCTAGTCAAGCGGTCAAGGTTAGTTAAATCTGCCGAGTGTTCAAAGCATAGCAAATTCCACACAATAAGCGACTCTAGCAGAGTGGGGAAAAGCGATGTTGGTCATACATGCCAATATCTTTTGAATTAAAAAGGATTTTTCCTATGAAACACACGACTGTATAAAGTAATCAAGAGCAGGTTTTCGTTTTAATTTTAATACATTAAGTTATAATAAATAACTGGTGGATTAAGCCCAACTGTACGCCGCCGTAAAAATTAGAATATCTTGTTTTATTTCTTTAGTACACGTAATATTGTATTTACGGACTCACCGTCTGTTGCTCGAACTTCCCTAATGAGAAGTCGGATAAGCGAGCGTTTACAGATACCTCTATAGTTATAAAAAACATTGATCTGTATCTAGTGTATTGTAAGATATCCATCTAGGGATACACAAAATATTATCTTACATCCTGCAAAATAAGGCGTGTTTATCAAAAGAAAATCCTATAAACCTTCAAACATATTAAAATCAGTTTGAACAAAAAAGAGACAAATAATCAAATAATAACTTATATAAAGGAACTATACATTTGTCTCATAAATCGTAACATTGATCAAATGACCCAACAGAATTCTCCCACAACCGCAGTCGTACTTTGCACGCAAAATCTCGAGAAGCATGCACCCTCGAATGTCTTAGTGCGTGTAAAAAGACTTTGCTGGGAAATGAAATTTTAATCCTTACCAGTACACTCCTGAAATATAACGATTTCCTATCCGCTAAGCAAAGCTTTAAAAGTATACATATCGTTGGATACGGAAGTTTACTAAATAAATATCGCATTTTTTATTGTTGCTAATTTTTAATCACGCCAAAACAGTCGTGATGAATCTCTCGATAAATATCTAAAGTAATATCCGTAAAGTCATTCAACAGAGGTGATTCAGCAGAAACTTTTTTTTTTATCTTTTATCTGAATACCAGGAAGTTTCTCCACTAGCGAGTGATCTCTGGGAAAAAACGGATGTAATTTAACACAAAATACGGTCTAAGAAACAAAGCTATTTTCGTACCTTCGTATAGAGTTCTCAATGAAATTTCAAAATAGAGATAAATGACGCAGTTGAAAAATGTTAGTAATAGGAGTCATTAGGAAATCAAATAAGCCCATATAATTTTTCCCTCAAACATCATGCCATAAAAGATCGGACTTGGCGTATCTGCGCAGATTACTGTCGCTTAAACAAGGAAACGACTCCCGATAGTTTCCAGTGCCATGTACCGACGACATCTTATCTCTGTTAGGTTAGAATAAATTTTTTCTTTTTCACCAGCTTGGACTTACTTAAAAGGCTTTTACCTGATACCATTACCTAAGTGATTGTACCTCATATACCGTTTTCAGCACAACTCAGGGGACATTATCAATTTTTACGTAAGCCTCCGGCTTACGTTGCGCACAATTATAATATAGTGTTTGGAGACTTTTAAGGGATACCCTACATGCTTATATGGTTGGTCTTGTAATCTTTTCTAATACCTTAGAAGTACATTCACATAAAGTAGAGCTAGTGCTACAGAGACAAAGACAAATCATCTCAGAGTAAAGTATCTAAATGTGAGTTTTTAAAAAAACCGAACATGTTTATCTAGGTTTTATGTGTCTAGTCAAGGTCTTAAAGTAGTCCATGGTAAGGTGTCGGCTATTCATAACTTTCCCGGTACCTATTAACGTAAAAGGGGGATACAGCACTTTCGCGCTTTAGTGGGTATTACAATCGTATGTAAATATGTAACTCTTCAATCATGACAGCTCCTTTAACAGATCTTACGAAGAAGAGCGTAGATTTATTATGGTCTAAAAAGCATCAACAGGCGTTCGATATCTTAAAAGCGGAATAATGCAGCTTACCTAACTTAAAAATCCCTGATTTAAATAAGGAATTTTTTTTTTATTGCAACAGACGCCTCAGACAAGGGGTAAGAGGGATACTACTTCAGTAATATGATAAACAGTTCTTCCCTATAGCTTTTATTCACGTAAACTAAAGCCCTCTGAAAGTAAATAGGGCAGTAATAGGCAAGGAAGGGCTAGGTATCTTTAACACTAGTACATTTTAAGTTCATAATCTATGGCTATCCTGATAAAGTCCTTACTGAACATGAGTCCTTTACCGAGTTTTTCAAAGGCTTTAATCACAGTCCAAAGGAACTCGGTGACAAATGATCATTCAGGTCTTTGGAGCCAAGATAAGATATCTACCTGGGAAAGCAAAATATTTCATAGCTGACCGCATTATCCCGCAATCCCGCACCATACAGCAAAGAACCATTAATTGGACTAAAAGATATAGAAACATCCGTGCCTCTTGTTGAAAACCGTATCTAAACAAGAAAATTCCTTAACCCAAGAGATCGCGACCATTGAATATCTGGGTTGGAGCGCAGAACTGTACAAACTGAACAAAGCGAAGATAGTCAGCAGCAAGAAAAAATAAGCAAAATAATAACACTTCGAACGAAAACAGGGTCAGCAAGTAGCTAGCAAAACAATAAACACATTCTTAGTGTTAATAGTTCCTTGACACGTTATATAGAATTAATAGCAACTAAAAACAAACACCGCAATTGAGTGCGTTAGGAATATTTATGAGTGCTAAATTAGTAAACATGGAATTCAACACAGAAATCTGACTCGGGTGGTGTAAATCAATTAATAAGTCTCCTTAAACTCGTGTGTGAATTCCTTCCATTAAGAAAACCAATAATATATTTTATCACCCAGAGTCAATCGGTTTGGTAGAATAACGGATAATAAATAGGAAATAGTGTCAATGTCTTACGAGTTACAACTCGTGATATTGGATCCGAACTGGATTATAGCGGTTCTCGCGGTTTTAAATACCTTTATCTGTATCTATAGAATTGATGCCGCAAGTAGCCTTATACGGTACGCCGCTAGAAACACTTTTCCACATATTCAAGCCAACCATTAATTATCAAATATATATAAAAAAATATATAAATAAATATAATAAATAATAATAGGGATACAAGTGGAGTCAATATAATACACTCCGTAAGAAGTCGGAAGGGTTACAAATTATAATAAAAAAGGGAATCACGATAAAATCAATAAGCAAAACGTAACCATAGATTAATTAAATATCCAAATATATATGCGTAAAGATTTGAACTCTAACTTAACGCTTTAGTAATGACAAATAAGCTAAAAGTTCGAACACATATCCGAAACCTACTGACATATTGTCTGTCCCGGTGATTTATATTCGTAGTCAATGAAAAAAAAAAAATAATAATAATAATAAATAAATAAATAAATAAAAATAAATAAAATAAAATAAAAGAGATTTTAAAGTCAGGAAGTCTAGAAGTGAAAATGTTATCTATGAAATAATCCTATATGAATCTTATACAGGGCTAATAATAATATATAGAATTTGTATTGGAAACCTTTTTCATATAGTTTGAATAAGGAATATTTAAGTTTAACATAATTACAATTATGCAGATTTATTTCCAACATGAAACTAATATATTGTTCAATTTTGGTACTGTTTTTTTTTGACAGGAAATTCTTTTACGTGTGGGGTCGAGTTTTAAAAGATAATAAATTTATCCTAAAGTCGTATTTCTTACAGCAAGTAACGTAAACTCTTAGCTGGCTGAGAGCAATCTCCTGCCAAGTGACGACGTCATCATTGCCGTATCCAGTATTTGTTCCTTTTAACCTCAATAATCTGCTTACACAGGCTTCATCTCGCGCTTGCAAAAGCAGATTGACTGGAGAAAGGAATGCCTAGCCCGAACTTCTCATCAGGGAAGGCAGAACATGTCTATCCGTTATGCGCAATGCAACTTTAGCTAAGGCGTTGCAATCATTTAAAATTAATAACAAAATAAGCAAATAGAATTTCTATAACAACAAAATGAATTAATTTTTCTGAACCCTCATAGCCATTTAGAAGTATCAAGATATATATATGAAAATATTTACTGCAACATTAGCCTATTACAATTCAAGTAAAACATTCATGGGAAAATGTCACATTTTCTTGAAAAACCCAAAGTTTATTTAGAAATTAGTTAAACAGGGTTTTTTGGGTTTGGGTTTTTTTTTCGTTGCATCTCCTACCTATTAATAAAGTTTTTAAAAATTAACCTCAGAGGATGCACGCGAGAAAATTGAATATTTGAAACTTTTGTTATTAGGGCACATAGGATCAGATTTTAATCACAACTTAATTTCAGTTAGCATAGAGAAATACAGAATCATGATTAATCTTCTCTTTGATTCTTATGTTGCCTGGCAATCTTACAAATAGCTCCGTTTTCCACTTCTTTGTCTAGTAATTTACTACCAGTAATATCGAATTTTCTTTGAGATTCGTAATGATATCTATTTATTTTTATAGTATGGATATTTTTACAAGTCATCATAGACCTGGATAGGTTCACTCATTGTTAATGCCATGGATAAAAAAGTTTTGTACAGCGGATTCTTTTGAATTCCAAAATATCAGCGAATTCATGTGGGTTACGTTCTGGCTAAATGGCTCTCTCCCCTCCCCTGTATTTGGATGTCGTCTGAATTTACTTTGCCCTTGTGACAAGTATAATTTCACTTGCAGGCTGATTAATGGAACCTGGTTACAGTATCCTGCAGTATGAGAGTTTCACATCGCAACTTCAAAAAATCGTTCGTCGCAGCGGACGACTACAGTCAAGTAACAACCGCCTACAATGTGAAAGGAATTTCATGGACTTCTTCGACCGCACCATCTCGTCGTTATTCCACCGACACCGTATCTCGTCGTTAATCTCGACCGACACCGTAATCTCGTGTTAATCTCGTTTTAATGCGGAATGCTCCAGCGACTGTCGGAAATCGACTACGAAAGGGACATACTTCTGACAATTACGACCCGAAGGATATTCAACTCTACTTTGCTTGGCGAAGGACTCATGCTGGGGATGTTTTTTTATTCATCGCGAACGTAATCGTGTAGCTTAGGATGCAGAGAATAAGTATGAGCGCAAAAATAGAACGTTGGACCCGCCCAGGCAAATTTTCCCCTTGTTTTAACCCTGTGAAATAGGCCGTTTCATTGGGCTATAGGTGGTTGTCTGGAACTGTGTAATGGTCGAAAAGTTGTTCGAACGTTAGTTAAAAGTGAAGTAGTATAACCTCGGTCATGTATCCTATAATACATATAAATATGATCATAAATAACAGAATCGAAATTATATTTTTTGTTGCGTGTAACGCAATAGGAATCTATTATTATAAATATGATCATACATAACAGAATTTAAATATATCTTTGCGTGTACGCAATAGGAATCTATTTAAAGTGCACATATATTAATCATAATTAATATGAATCCATATACATATGTATAAACAAATCAGGTAGCCTATAATCAATCTGTTACCTTTTATCTTACCAATATCTGCTTATATATGATTAGGATATTGATTAATGAATTAAAATAAACGAATCATCGCATAAAAATAATTAATTTTTATCAATTCATATATGAATTTTTTACAGTTAAAATATGATTTTTATGAATTAAAAATCAACGTAATCAATCAGCCATAAACATTAATAATTTTATCAATTCATATATGAAAATTTTTTATCAGTTAAAATATGATTTTTATCATGTTAATCTTCATTCTATGCAATTATCAGAGTACATTAGTATTTTGTTTTCTGTAGCATATGTATTTTAATGAGATGAAGTGAAAAAACTGTATCATTATATATCACGTGATCACTATTATTTTACCAATATCATTGTTTATATTTTATTACTTGAATCAATTCATGTACACCATGAATTTTTATTTATATATATATATATATATATATATCTACATAGTGTGTGTATCACACTCCTATAAGTCAAATGCAAGTCAAGTTTGAGTAATATTCAGTAGTTGGTTTTGGTAGCTGACCGAGCTGATGTAAGTGTTTACATAATAATAATATGGAATGTTAGTCCATATATATAAAAGATTGCTTGCAGGAATGTGATCAGACTAGAGACGCTAAAGATGACGTATACAATAAAGGTAGTGGAGGCCTAAGATAACCATGCCGTGGCACCTGAGTCATTCCAAACTTGTTTTAATTAAGTTTTAACATTAGTCCAAGCTCCCTGCCTTGAGACAACTACCCCGACCGTATAATTTCAAACGGCCTACGTGATCTGTAGCGTGTCTCATTTTGATTGTGTGTTCGTATGAAACTATGTCATTTGTATGTATGTTCATATGTTCGAACTACTGTCTGTTCCTTCATAACTAGTAACAGAGATGTAGAACGGGCAGAACAGAGTTAGCTATCGTCATTAGAAGACCTGTACCTCTTTACCTAAGCTTTATCATGTAGAGGAATAGGATTAGCCATCATCATTGGCAGAAGCGATCAAGCTATCGTTATTAGAAGACTTGTACAATCATATCTGATCTTCAGCATGTAAAACTTCAGAAGAATATATTCTATTTTTTATACTTCGTGTTTTCTACAAGAACCTCCTCACCATGAGTTTAACACATCGTCGTAATAACTAACAAGATAATACCGACTTCGTAAGTGATCTACAAACCCCCAGACACTCCATTGAAGATGGAAGTGCAATACCAACCGACTTAGCGTAAGATTATCGCTAGTCTAACATTACCTCATAGGGCGCCTTATCATACAAGGCACAAGCCCTAAAATATATAGCTGCAGACAAAATTATGAGACACCGAGCCACCTCCTACCTCCCAGTACCAGCCAATCAAAGCCAACCTAAGTTCCAACAAACGTCTCGTAGGAATGAGCTCACCCTAGAATCTAACCTTAAGTGAATCAGCTATAGTTCATTCAAGACTTCCTGCAAAACTGGTCTAGAATTATCAACATTTCTGTTTATTTCATAGTTCCCCTAAAGATTTTCTGAAAACTTAATCTTGTCAGTTGATATTACTGCAGATGTGCATAATGCCTCAAAATTGAGCGAACCATTTCGTAACTCAATTTTCCTCATTATTATTTTGAAAAAAAAAAGTTATAGATCTAAACTGCGAGATCTAAATTTAACCAGAATTGTGGTCCTTGAAAAGCCAAACAAATGACCGGATTAAGTTTGTGTTTCCAAACCAGTTTGCTTCTCTGACCATCACCTCATCATATGGCGAATTGTCCCAATTCCATCAAGCCACCTCTACAATAAACAACTTAAACCACCTCTACAATAAACAACCTAAACCACCATTACAATAAACAATCTAAAACACCTTTACAATAAACAACCTGTCTCTTCACAAGGCAAGCAAACGGAAACGAATATTCCATCCTTCACTGTCGTACAACCTAACAAATCTAAGACGGCACCTTTTACTGCCATAGAAAAAAAAGAAGAGTTCACAAACTAAGAAGGGAGGAGGAGGGCAGAAAAAACAAGAAAAAAACATTTTAGGTTATCTGCTTAGCAATATAAGAGGGATTGGTAAGGAAGTAACCTGGGTTATAAAATTGAGGCAAAAGGTCAAACGTTGCGATTTAAAAGGTCAGCGCTGAAAGGGACACTGAACATTAAAAGGTTGATATTAATCACAATAAGGATTCCTCCCATACTTTCTAATTTGTCTTAGGGATTTTTGCAACTGCGTTGGTGATCACTTAATAATGCTTAAAGGAAGTGTTGTTACGAAATTCTAAACAAAAACAAAGAAAATAAAACAAGATAGAGAAATAGGATGACGTGTTTTCCTTGCAACTTCAAATTCCATTATTCAAACATTACATAACGAGATCAAAAATGCATATGATTAAAATGAATACCAAAATTTAATTTTCTTGCCTGAGTATTTTCCTAACTCTATCTTTGGAAGAGAGAGAGAGAGAGAGAGAGAGAGAGAGAGAGAGAGAGAGAGAGAGAGAGAGAGAGCACAACGCATCAAATGTGGCCTTCTTTAATAGTGTGTCGTACTCTGATTTCATAAAAAAATAATAGCCATCAGATGAAAAATAATTTACATCCGTCATCATAAAACTACTTATGATTTAGCTGTCTTGATAATTGCCTACGAATCTTCACCCTTAATAAGCAATACAACTAAAGGATCACTGTGATGACAATAGTGTAACTATTCTCTCTCTCTGCTGATTTGGCGTAATAGCTCTCAAAGTAAAAACGAAATCCTTAAGCTTTATTTAATACTGACAGTTACATTACATTGAATCATTTCCGCTTTGCTGTATATACGATAAGAGACTTGGGAAAAGAAACATTCTCAGCATCTGTAACAAATGGAGTCAGTCGAATATTTTTGGACTGAATATTGTATTATGTAATGTAACAATTTTAGTGCTTGCGCTCCTTCAGAGTTTAGCACCTCAAAAATGAAAAGTTAAGTGAAATATCATAAGAGGTGCCGAAGAAGATAACGCTACAATCACTAGCCATTGTTACTTGATTGTTTTTCCCACATAAAGAAATTTTATGTTATATTTAGCCATAGTTGAAAAATAATCGCAATTTCGTAATATTTTTCTCAAAAAATTTTAATTATCTATTTAATTTTGATAATGAAACATAGATCGTTTGACACATGAGACTGAAAAAGCAAGAAAGAGAGAGAGAGAGAGAGAGTGCTGAGTGATGGAAGCTAAAGCTTCATCAGATCTGAATCCCAGGTCGTGTCCCCTGTGCCAGGTAAGCGAGTGTAAACAGTTGTACTAAAAGTCTTCTGAGAAGCCAGATGGAAGATCGGCAACATTATAAGACAAATTCTTAATTTTTTCTTCTCATATCACACACGTCTAAAATCTTAAAGCACCAGCATATTCAGGGTGAATTTAATGTATGAAAAGACAAGTGTGAATCATCTGGATTGCATGAATGATGCACAATCCGGAGATAGGTAAACACAAATTGAAGAATTAAATGCTCCTTTCTTCACTTTTACTGGCTGCTTTTGTCACTCACCACTCTCTCTCTCTCTTTTCCAGTCTCATGTGTCAAACGATTCATGTTTCACCATCAAAATTAAATAGAAAACTAAATCATTTTGAGAAACATATTAACAAGTTACGACTATTTATCAACTATGGCTAAATTTACCATAAAAATTCTTTATACGGGTGGGTAAAACAATCAAATAACATGGCTAGCGATTGTACTGTCATCAAACTACAGATTTTGTTTTGACATAGTGATCTCAGTTTCATTTTTGTGGTTCTAAACTCTGAAAGAGCACAAGCACTAAAATTGTTACAATACATAATACAATCTATACTCTGTTTTTTTTTCCATCTGTCCATCCGCCTGTGGTGTTTTCGCATGGTAACACTGTTTCCCAGGGCAGTAAATAGTTACGCTTTGCGTAAGTTTTAGGTAAATAAAAGAATATCTGGGTGTAGATTTGCAACTGAAAAGTGTTTTAATAATTTACTGTACGCGAATTACACCGTTAAGATTCGAAATAGGATATTATTTAAAGCCCGAGACGCAGTGTTACCAAGCGCAAACACCACAGGCGGATGGACACATGGAAAAAACAGAGTATAGTGGGCAATAATTACCTGTAAATATATACATAATTTACCTTCCTATCTCGTACAAAACGTGAGATAAATGAAGAAATGAACACAAATTGCTAGTTTTCTAAGCTGCAGACGAAAATATGAGACACTGAGGGACCGCCTACCTCGAGGCTAGCCAATCAGAGGCCGCCAAACAAACGTCTCGTAGGAATAGGGCTCACCCAGGAATCTACCTTAAGTGAATCAGCTATACCTCTGCAGCATTATAACAGTAGACCTAATAAGCTCAACAGCCATCATAACATTTTCAAAATAGGATATGAAATAAAAGTTTACTTTGAAAGTGGAAGTTCTAGGCTTTGTTGAAGCTGCCTGGATGTTGTAAAATGATTTTTAGGCCTAAAAATAATCTAAGCCTTCTTACATGTAATCTATGTTACTAATGAACTTATTGATAGAGGTTACCTATTCTTTGAGGAATAAAAGAAGATTATATGGAGAAGATAGCTTTTAATCGGAATATCATAAGTATCAATAGCAAGGCATATGGAACACTTGTTTTCCAACTGGTTTGAAATATTAGTTTCGCAAAAGTCGTCCTGCTTCCTTTTTGGTGAATAATTTATTCTTTCATAAGGTAACTTGAAGTGCAAGAATGTGTAGATAACCTCATATGCTTTCTGGCTAGAAATCGTTAACATAGAAATGTGAATGGTAAGTGTAAAGTAAAGAAATCTAACACACGTAGGCCTAGGAACAAAATCTTGCCTTTAAAAAAAGAATAATTGCATTTGCGAATATTTGTTATTATGCCACTGTTTTTTAAGTATTTAACAAATATAACAAATAATTTTGTATGAAATTCCAAATATTCCTCTAACAAATATAGATATTTTCAAGATTTCATTGGAGACCTATGTTACACCAGGGGTTGTCGTTGCACCGACACTAAAGAATGCGTCACACACGCTCCCCTCACACGTTGATATCAGTGGTCGCAATCTTCTTTTGTATATACTTATTTACATTTTTTCAGCATTGAGGTGTGATAGCAATCAAATAAGACTATTTCAAATTTTATGCTTGCTTTGGAAGCAATATTAAATTTATGAAAAAAATTTTTGTTTCTATATTTAACATTTTAACTGAGATCTGATGACGACTTCGTTTGGTCAAATGCATCAGCTATGAGTGAACGAAAGTTCTGAAAATACTTCGTATTTTTTCGGAAATTTGGCTACACGGGACGTTTTCTTACATTTTGAAATATATGGCAGATTTCACTCTTATGAAACATATAATGGCCTTAATGTATGCAAAGCTTCAGTTTTTGCATTGAAATAACAGATATGGAGCATGTTAGGTTGCCAGTAAAGCGAATTTTGAACTAAATCTTATGCAGTCATGTAGCATGAGTTCTGAGCCTCACTGTACATACTGGCATGACAGTCCTAATGTAGCTCGGTCGCTGAAATTTAAAGGTGTTGATGGCCCTCTCTTTTTCCATTAGTGACAGAGCAGCCTCCTGAAAAGGGGCAGGTTCAACCATCCACACAAACGTCGAGAACTCCACTGAAAGTGAGCATAC
>NC_087209.1:24014345-24044345 GCF_015104395.2 Macrobrachium nipponense | reverse complement strand
GATCATGATTTTTTGATTTATTGAATGCTCTGGTCTACTTAATCTCTGGCCAGTTCTAAAACTAACACCCCATATGGGCTGCAATATCGCATTTGCAACAGCCTCTTGGTAGATCCAACGTAAATACCAGGACATCCTGGACACGTAAATTTATACACAACATTAGACCTCATAAAAGGCTGCAGACGATCTTTAAAGCAGAACAGGGAGCCAATTTTTACTCGGGTTATTTGATATTAATTTTAAATTTAAGCATGGAATTTCACCTTCAATGATTTGAGTAAGTTTCTTTGACAGTTTCAGGTTGGAAATATAAGGAATCGAGGCATACATGAGTTTCTTTGGAACATCAACAATCGGTGGTACTGGTTTCAGATATTTAGTTAAAATTTTGTTAATTATTTTCTGAACTAAGTCTTTGGGATATGAATTTTGTTGGACAAAAGATAGTAAAAATTCTATTTCCCTATGAAAAATGTCCCAACTCGAAGAGTACTTCAGGGCTCTAAGAACTAAAGTGGAGATAGTGTAAGTTTAAAAATTCTTTTGGGTTTGGCAGGAGCTGTAAAAAATTATTGGCTAGACCAGATATACGTTTTTTGTCCCTAGACAGCTGTATTAAATTGATGGTCAATTCTGTTAATGCAAATGTCTAAGAATGGTAGACAATTTTCCTTTTCCTCTTCTATAGTAACTTGATATTAGTGTGTTGTAAATTAATATACTGTAGGAATTCTGCTGCCTGCCATTGATGCTTAAAAAGGGCGAAGGTATCGTCAACGTACCTTCTATAAAACATAGGTTTAAAAGCTGAAGAAACAAGATTCTAAGAATTTCTGTTCCAGATGAGAACAATAAAAAAGTTAGCAAAATATGGGGCCCAAAGGGGAAACCCATAGCCCACACCATCACTTGAGAGTATAGTTTTGGTTAAAAAATAAACATAGAGTCTTGTACTGCGAGTTCTAAAAGTTGTTTAAAAAGCAATTTACTAAAACCATGAAAATATATTCTTCGTCAGGAAACACTTGTCAATGATAATGTCAATAGTTTCATTAAGTGGGACATTTGTGAATAAAGATTCCACATCAAAACTAGCCATATATAAATCACCATCTTGGTTGATAATTTGATTTGAAACTCAAACCCGTTTTTTTTAAAATATACGGACTGGGAAACATGCTCACTCAATAAGGACACGACAAATTTTGAAATTAAAAATGAGAAAAGGATGGGCTATTATAGGCCAAAAAGCCATAATCGTCTAACTGGTATATTGGATTTATGAACCTTAGGAAGGCCATATAAGATACTGAAGGCAGAGCCAGTAACAAACAGTTTCTGATAAGTATTTTCATCTATGACGTTATCTGTCTTTAATTTTCTCTAGAAATCTGTTAACCTTATCTTCCCTCTTATAGATATCTAAAAAAATTAGGATCACCATGATGTTTGAATTCGTGGTATCTGCAAGTATATTTTCCATTTTAGTTATGTAATCATTTTTATTTAATAAAACTACGTCCTTTGCCCTTGTCCCGGCTTACAGATTACCAAGTCTTCACGTTTTCTTAAGGCCAAAAGTGATGTTGCGGCACCTGTTCTTCGTTTTCCTTTCGCCTTCCGCCTACGACTCCGCAAGGTTCACCACTTTTCACAACTACTGAAGCACCGATACCCTGCAGTTACGTTGTCTACCTCAAGAAAACTCGAGAAAACATCCCTCAAGCTACAGAAAGCCAGATGTGATTTGGAGTTCCTGCAATATTGTGAACTGAATGATGTCTACCCCAGATTCGTCCGTTTAAGCTTTACAAGTCCTCGCTTTACTCCACGGAATTCTACAAGGAAGCACTGAGTACACTCCTTCGCAAGGAAATTGATACGAAGCAAGCTGCCATACAGAAACTCGATACCAGTGTTACTCAACTCAGGAATATATTGCATAATGATCTATCAATTTTGGACCGCTTATTATTTCAAAAACTGTTTTCCAATATATTAATGATTTGTATCCAGTATTTATCAACGTCACCAAAGAAAACTTCGGAAACTTGGGTGTTGTTACTCCTGTTTTTAACCATAGAAACAACTGTATTTTTAATTTTTCTAACTATGTCTTGTCAAAGAGAGAGAGTTTTTATTGTCTTTTGGTCTTGACTTTTGCTTGCCTTCCTTTAGACCTGACTATGCCAGATTCTTTTATCCATTTGAAGTGCTGTTTCAACGACTTATAAAGTTGGACATAGATAAAAATATCAGTAACTTACAACAAAAAAATATCTGCTTTGGTCCGGTCCACAAACTTATTCACAGCTAAAAATCTCATGGACCCCTTTTTCAGAAAAGATGATTTTTTATACCTTTTGGCGGCCTTAAGAAAACGTGAAGACTTGGTAATCTGTAAGCCGGACAAGGGCAAAGGCGTAGTTTTTTATTAAATAAAAATGATTACATAACTAAAATGGAAAATATACTTGCAGATACCACGAAATTCAAACATCATGGTGATCCATAATTTTTTAGATATCTATAAGAGGGAAGATAAGGTTAACAGATTTCTGAGAAAATTAAAGACAGATAACGTCATAGATGAAAATACTTATCAGAAACTGTTTGTTACTGGCTCTGCCTTCAGTATCTTATATGGCCTTCCTAAGGTTCATAAATCCAACTATACCAGTTAGACCGATTATGGCTGCCTATAATAGCCCATCTTTCTCAATTTCAAAATTTGTCGTGTCCTTATTGAGTGAGCATGTTTCCAGTCAGTTATATTTTAAAAAAACGGGTTTGAGTTTCAAAATCAAATTATCAACCAAGATGGTGATTTATATATGGCTAGTTTTGATGTGGAATCTTTATTCACAAATGTCCCACTTAATGAAACTATTGACATTATCATTGACAAAGTGTTTCCTGACGAAGAATATATTTTTTCATGGTTTTAGTAAAATTGCTTTTTAAACAACTTTTAGAACTCGCAGTACAAGACTCTATGTTTATTTTTAACCAAAAACTATACTCTCAAGTGGATGGTGTGGCTATGGGTTCCCCTTTGGCCCCATATTTCGCTACTTTTTTATGTCATCAATCTGGAACAGAAATTCTTAGAATCTTGTCTTCAGCTTTTAAACCTATGTTTTATAGAAGGTACGTTGACGATACCTTCGCCCTTTTTAAGCATCAATGGCAGGCAGCAGAATTCCTACAGTATATTAATTTACAACACACTAATATCAAGTTTACTATAGAAGAGGAAAAGAAAATTGTCTACCATTCTTAGACATTTGCATTAACAGAATTGACCATCAATTTAATACAGCTGTCTATAGGAAAAAAAAAAAAAAAAAAAAAACGTATTATTCTTCTATGGCCAATAATTTTTTACAGCTCCTGCCAAAGAAGTTTTAAACGTACACTATCCTCCACTTTAGTTCTTAGAGCCCTGAGTAGACAAGTAACTTCTTCGAGTTGTTGGACATTTTTTTCATGGGAGGGAAATAGAATTTTTACTATCTTTTTTCCAACAAAATTCATATCCCAAAGACTTAGTTCAGAAAATAATTAACAAACTTTTAACTAAATATCTGAAACCAGTACCACCGATTATTGATGTTCCAAAGAAACGCGTGTATGCCTCGATTCCTTATATTTCCAACCTGAAACTGTCAAAGAAACTTACTCAAATCCATTGAAGGTGAAATTCCATGCTTAAATTTAAAATTAATATCAAATAACCCGAGTAAAATTGGCTCCCTGTTCTGCTTTAAAGATCGTCTGCAGCCTTTTATGAGGTCTAATGTTGTGTATAAATTTACGTGTCCAGGATGTCCTGGTATTTACGTTGGATCTACCAAGAGGCTGTTGCAATGCGATATTGCAGCCATATGGGGTGTAGTTTTAGAAACTGGCCAGAGATTAAGTAGACCAGAGCATTCAAATATCAAAATCATGCCATCAAATGTAAGATCGAAGTCAAGAAACAGCACTTCTCCATTTTAGGTTACAATAAGGACTCTGAGTATTTAACAACACTCGAGTCATTATTTATCAAAAGACTTGTTCCCTCATTTGAAATAGCGGTAATTATTCCATCGTCTCCGCCTATACCTGGCATAGTCTCTTTCTACCTCATTCTTTTCATTTCTAGTCATTCTCTTCTCCTCCTTTCTGCGAATGGTTGGTGTTTTAGTAGTCGTGTTTTAATGTTCTTATTTCACTTTTAATGTTCGTAATTTCACTTTTAATGTCTTATTTCACTTTTTAACTTTGACTATGCTAATCTTAAATTATAATTTTTAAATTTAAATTTTAGATTGTAATTTTTATTGTATTTTGCTTTTTATTAATTTAAAATGTACTTTTATTTTAACAGACTGATGATGCACAAAGTTCCTTGTGCGAAACGTTTCTTAGCGAATAAAGACCCTTTTAACTCTTTCATGTGTCTTCGGCTTTCCTGAAGTTATGAATGATATGGAAGTTCCTGCATATCCTGGATGTCCCGTGATGTTGCGGCACCTGTTCTTCGTTTTCCTTTTCGCCTTCCGCCTACGACTCCGCAAGGTTCACCACTTTTCACAACTACTGAAGCACCGATACCCTGCAGTTTACGTTGTCTACCTCAAGAAAACCTCGAGAAAACATCCCTCAAGCTCCAGAAAGCCAGATGTGATTTGGAGTTCCTGCTATTGTGAAACTGAATGATGTCTACCCCAGATTCGTCCGTTTTAAGCTTTACAAGTCCTGGCTTTACTCCACGGAATTCTACAAGGAAGCACTGAGTACACTCCTTCGCAAGGAAATTGATACGAAGCAAGCTGCCATACAGAAACTCGATACCAGTGGTTACTCAACTCAGGAATATATTGCATAATGATCTATCAATTTTGGACCGCTTATTATTTCAAAAACTGTTTTCCAATATATAATGATTTTGCATCCAGTATTATCAAACGTCACCAAAGAAACAACGCGGAACTTGGGTGTTGTTATCCTGTTTTTAACCATAGAAAACAACTGTATTTTTAATTTTTCTAACTATGTCTTGTCAAAGAGAGAAGAGTTTTTATTGTCTTTTGGTCTTGACTTTTGCTTGCCTTCCTTAGACCTGACTATGCCAGATTCTTTTATCCATTTGAAGTGCTGTTTCAACGACTTATAAAGTTGGACATAGATAAAAATATCAGTACTTACAACAAAAAATATCTGCTTTGGTACCCCACAAACTTATTCACAGCTAAAAATCTCATGGACCCCTTTTTTCAGAAAAGATGATTTAAATATACTTTTGGCCTTAAGGAAAACGTGAAGACTTGGTAATCTGTAAGCCGGACAAGGGCAAAGGCGTAGTTTATTAAATAAAAATGATTACATAACTAAAATGGAAAAATACTTGCAGATACCACGAAATTCAAAAAAAAACATCATGGTGATCCTAATTTTTAGATATCTATAAGAGGGAAGATAAGGTTAACAGATTTTCTGAGAAAATTAAAGACAGAAAAATAACGTCATAGATGAAAAATACTTATCAGAAACTGTTTGTTACTGGCTCTGCCTTCAGTATCTTATATGGCCTTCCTAAGGTTCATAAATCCAATATACCAGTTAGACCGATTATGGCTGCCTATAATAGCCCATCTTTCTCAATTTCAAAATTTGTCGTGTCCTTATTGAGTTGAGCATGTTTCCAGTCAGTATATTTTAAAAAAAAACGGGTTTGAGTTCAAAATCAAATTATCAACCAAGATGGTGATTTATATATGGCTAGTTTTGATGTGGAATCTTTATTCACAAATGTCCCACTTAATGAAACTATTGACATTATCATTGACAAAGTGTTTCCTGACGAAGAATATATTTTTGTTTTATGGTTTTAGTAAATTGCTTTTTAAACAACTTTTAGAACTCGCAGTACAAGACTCTATGTTTATTTTTAACCAAAAACTATACTCTCAAGTGGATGGTGTGGCTATGGGTTCCCCTTTGGGCCCCATATTTGCTAACTTTTTTATGTCTCATCTGGAACAGAAATTCTTAGAATCTTGTTCTTCAGCTTTTAAACCTATGTTTTATAGAAGGTACGTTGACGATACCTTCGCCCCTTTTTTTTTTTTAAGCATCAATGGCAGGCAGCAGAATTCCTACAGTATATTAATTTACAACACACTAATATCAAGTTTTACTATAGAAAGAGGAAAAGGAAAATTGTCTACCATTCTTAGACATTTGCATTAACAGAATTGACCATCAATTTAATACAGCTGTCTATAGGAAAAAAAACGTATACTGGTCTAGCCAATAATTTTTACAGCTCCTGCCAAAGAAGTTTTAAACTTAACACTATCTCCACTTTAGTTGGGGTTCTTAGAGCCCTGAAGTACTCTTCGAGTTGGGACCTTTTTCATAGGGAAATAGAATTTTTACTATCTTTTTTTCCAACAAAATTCATATCCAAAGACTTAGTTTCAGAAAAATAATTAACAAAATTTTAACTAAATATCTGAAACCAGTACCACCGATTGTTGATGTTCCCAAAGAAACTCATGTATGCCTCGATTCCTATATTTCCAACCTGAAACTGTCAAAGAAAACTTACTCAAATCATTGAAGGTGAATTCCATGCTTAAATTTAAAATTAATTCATCAAATAACCCGAGTAAAATTGGCTCCCTGTTTCTGCTTTGAAAGATCGTCTGCAGCCTTTTATGGAGGTCTAATGTTGTGTATAAACTTTACGTGTCCAGGATGTCCTGGTATTTACGTTGGATCTACCAAGAGGCTGTTGCAAATGCGATATTGCAGCCATATGGGGTGTAGTTTTAGAACTGGCCAGAGATTAAGTAGACCAGAGCATTCAAATATCAAAAATCATGCCATCAAAATGTAAGATCGAAGTCAAGAAACAGCACTTCTCCATTTTAGGTTACAATAAGGACTCTGAGTATTTAACAACACTCGAGTCATTATTTATCAAAAGACTTGTTCCCTCATTGAATAGCGGTAATTCATCGTCTCCGCTATACCTGGCATAGTCCTTCTTTCTGACCTCAATTTCATTTTCTAGTCATTCTCTCTCCTCCTTTCTAAGCGAAGGTTGGTGTGTTAGTAGTCGTGTTTTAATGTTCTTATTTCACTTTTAATGTTCGTATTTCACTTTTAATGTTCTTATTTCACTTTTAACTTTGAACTATGCTAATTCTTAAATTATAATTTTTAAATTTAAAAATTTTAGATTGTAAAAATTTTTTATTTGTATTTTGCTTTTATTAATTTAAAATGTACTTTTATTTTTAAAAACAGACTGGATGATGCACAAAGTTCTTGTGCGAAACGTTTTCTTAGCGAATAAACCCTTTAAACTCTTCATGTGTCTTCGGCTTTCCTGAAGTTATGTATATATATATATATATATATATATATATATATATATATATATATATATATATATATATAATATATATATGTGTGTGTGTGTGTGTGTGTGTGTGTGTGTGTGTGTGTGTGTGTGTGTGTGTGTGTATGTATATATACTATAAAATCACGAAAGTAAGCACGTGATTTTGTTTACCAGCAAAAGCCACAGGGAAAATTTTGAAAAAGAAAAAAACACAGAGTGCCAAGTACTTTCGTGTATTTTACCACATCTTCGGGGCACAAAGTAATACAAAACGTAAAAATTATTGAGCAAGAAAGCTCTCAGAAAAGCAAAGTGGAAAAGAATTATATATGTATGTACAATAAGGCCATTACAAACAGAAACAGCATTCGTCCAGATTACCCAACCGCTTAACACCCCAAAAACCCAAAAAGTCAAAAGAAAAAAAAAAAAAAAAAGTAATTGCCCAATGACCCAATTACTTACAGAAGAGAAAACACTGACTATGTCAACCATTTTTTTATTTTTTATAAAAACAACTGAACTCACAATTATGAATAGTAACAATAATAACGGCACTAACAACATACTTAAAACACCAATAATCAAAGATAACTGATTGAAACAATATTATCAATATATATATATATATATATATATATATATATATATATAATATATATATAATTTTGGACTAGTACAAAAACTTTAAGGATAATGTTAAAACTCACAAGAAATACATAAGAAGGAACTTGAAAAATACACCAAATTAAAGAATAATGTTAAAACTCTTCACTATTTTATCTATGATAAGATTGTCTAATTTGACATACCAGGGCTCAAATTTAAAAGTTTTCCAGAATATGTCTTTATAAAAGCAGATTCAATTATATTCCTACTAATATAATCGTTACAAAATAAAATCTCTTTTGCCTCTGTCCAATCAATTGCATGGTTACATTACTAAGGTGAATAAAAAGGGCACTAGAAGTCTGTCCATGTTCTAAACTGAATATTTATGTTGATTTAATCTTGTAGACAAATCTTTCCCAGTTTGGCCGACATATTTCTTATCACACCCTGACAAGGAATTGTATAAAGGCAGCAGTAGATGAAAATGGGGGGAGTTCTTTATCAGTATATTACAAACCGATTATTTGAGCTTTTAAAAACTAATTTTACATTAAAAAATCGAAGTACCTTAGGCAAATCATAAAAATTCTTGTGGTATGGTAAAACTAACATATTATGGCATGAAAAAGGTTCTCTAACCCTATTTGAATAAGAAGTACCCTTGGCCATTTTTAATGCCTTGTCTATAAAAAACATCGGATATTGAAGTTTTACACCTATGTCACATATTTTTCCTATCTCTTCATCTAAAAACTCAGAACTGCATATTCTTAAGGCCCTCAAAAACATCGAAGAAAAAATAGATAATTTTACTTTACTATGATGCTCAGAGTAATAATGAACATACGAACATATATTAGTGGGCTTGCGATATACATTGAATTTAAAACTACGGATTTGTCTGTAAACTTGCACATCTAAAAAATGGTAATACTGACTCTCTTTCTCCTCCACTGTAAATTTAATTGAGGGAACCAGATCATTCAGTTTATCTAAAAATTCTCCAATGTTTGCATTTACAGGCCCATACACAAAAAATATCATCCACATAACGATACCATACAGTACCAATCGGTAAAATACTAGGTAACAGTCTGACCTCAAAAAACTCCATGTAAAGATTACTGAGCACCGGAGAAAGTGGATTCCCCATTGACATACCAAATTTTTGTAAAAAATATTTTCCATTTTTTTTTTATATATATTGATAATATTGTTCAATCAGTTATCTTTGTTTATTGGTGTTTTAAGTATGTTGTTAGTGCCGTTATTATTGTTACTATTCATAATTGTGAGTTCAGTTGTTTTATAAAAACTGGTTGACATAGTCAGTGTTTTTCTTCTTCTGTAAGTAATTGGGTCATTGGGCAATTACTTTTTTTTTTTTTTTTGTTTTTTTTTTTTTGACTTGTTGGGGTGTTAAGCGGTTGGGTAATCTGGACGAATGTTGTTTCTGTTTGTAATGGCCTTATTGTACATACATATATAATTCTTTTCCACTTTGCTTTTCTGAGAGCTTTCTTGCTCAATAGTTTTTACGTTTTGTATTACTTTGTGCCCCGAAGATGTGGTAAATACACGAAAGTACTTGGCACTCTGTTTTTTCTTTTTCAAAAATTATCCCTGTGGCTTTTGCTGATATGTATATATATGTATATGGATGTATATGTATGTATATCTATATTTATGTATATATATATAAATATATATATATATATATATACATTTATCTATATATATATATATATATATATATATATATATATAATATTAAACGGCTCACTTGTTAGTCTTTGGAACTGGCAATTTGAATCTATTCTTAACCCTACCTGAGAGAGAGAGAGAGAGAGAGAGAGAGAGAGAGAGAGAGAGAGAGAGAGAGAGAGAGTCATACATAGCTTTCTTACTGTTACTTGGTTTAATTTCCTTTGACTAAAAACTAATCTATATCCGTCCCTCTGCAACTACGCTTAACTGAGTGATTATGATTTCCTTATATTGACAATTGCCAAAGCAAAGTGTTGGCACCTTAACAATCTGTAATAAGAGAATGTAAAAAAATATATATAAAAAACAACTTTAGGAGAGATGACGTCTGTGGAAGTTGAATTATCTCTTTCCAGGAAAAACCATTACTCAATACAACGAAGGATCACTCTAATGACAAACTCTCTCTCTCTCTCCCAAATTGGTGCTCTTAAACGTTGTACTGAAACTTATCTGGCGTAAATAGCTCTCAAGTAATGACGAAATCCTAAGCTTATTTAATATGCGGTTACATTACACGAATCATTTCCGCTTTGCTGTATATTGCGATAAGGAGACGTTGGCAAGAAACATTCTCAACATCTGTAACGAATGGAGTAAGTCGAATATTTTTTGGACTGAATATAGGCCATACAATAAACTCCTATGTACTATATAATATAAATCAAAATATATTAAATAAATATATATATATATATATATATATATATATATATATGTATATATATATATATATATAGTATATATATATATATATATATATATATATATATATATATTAGTATAGTATATGTATGTATATATTTTATAATATATATATATATATAATATATATATTACTATATATATATATATAATATATATATATATATATAGATATATTATCTTTATTATATATATATATATATATATATATATAAATATATATTAT
This sequence comes from Macrobrachium nipponense, assembly GCF_015104395.2. NCBI lineage: Eukaryota > Metazoa > Arthropoda > Malacostraca > Decapoda > Palaemonidae > Macrobrachium > Macrobrachium nipponense. Next base: position 24,033,630 of record NC_087209.1, on the reverse strand, counting down.
ATATATATATATATATAATATATATCTATATATATATATGTATATATATAATAGGTAATTACTGGCCACTAGATTGTATTATGCATTGTAACAATTTTAGTGCTTGCGCTCTTTCAGAGTTCAGCACCACAAAAATGAAATTGCAACCAAAACTCCGATCCCGTGGATGTGGTTTGATAACAGTACGATCACTAGCCATGCTTACTTGATTGTTTTTCTCACACAAAAAATTTTTATGTTAAATTTAGCCATAGTTGAAAATTAATCGCAATTTCTTAATATTTTTTTCAATAAGTTTTAATTGTCTATTTAATTTTCATAATGAAACTTAAATCGTTCGACACATGAGACTGGAACAGCAAGAAGGAGAGAGAAAGAGTGGTCAGGGATGAAAGCAAAAGCTTCATCAGATCTGAATCCCGGGTCGTGTCCCCTGTGCCAGGCAAGCGAGTGTAGCAGTTATACTAAAAGTCTTTTCTCAGAAACCGGAGTGATCGGCAACATAAGAGATTCTTAAATTCCTCTTTTCATATCACACACATCTAAAATCTGAAAGCACCAGCATATTCAGGGTGAATTTATTGTATGAAAACACAAGTTTTATATCATCTTGATGGCATGAATGAAGCAAAATACGAAGAAAAGTAAAAACAAGTATAAAAAATTTAAAGCTCCTCTCTTGACTTTCACTACCTGCTTTTGTCACTCACCACTCTCTCTCTCTCTCTCCCCCTTTTTTTCAGTCTCATGTGTCGAACGATTTTTTTCATTATCAAAATTAAATAGACAATTAAAACTTCTTGAGAAAAATATTACGAAATTATGCTTATTTATCAACTTTGGGTAAATTTAACATAAAAATTCTTTATATGGGAAAAACAAATCAGCATGGCTACTGATCGTAGCGTTATCAAACTACAATGGAATGTTCTGGCCCGCATCTGTTATCAATTTCATTTTTGGAGTGCTAAACTCTGAAAGAGTTTAAGCATTGAATTGTCACAATACATCATACATTCTAGTGGGCAGTAATTACCTGTATACACACACACATATATGTATATATATATATATATATATATATATGTGTGTGTGTGTGTGTGTAATATATAAGTAATATATATATATATATATATATATATATATATATATATATATATATATAATTTACCTTCCTATCTTGTGCAAAACGTGAGATAATTGAAGAAATGAAAAGAAATTGGTAGTTTTCAAAGCTGCAGACAAAATTATGAGCCACCTCCTACCTCCCAGTACCAGCCAATCAAAGCCAACCTAAGTTCCAACAAACGTCTCGTAGGAATGAGCTCACCCTAGAATCTAACCTTAAGTGAATCAGCTATAGTTCATTCAAGACTTCCTGCAAAACTGGTCTAGAAGTATCAACATTTCTGTTTATTTCATAGTTCCCCTAAAGATTTTCTGAAAACTTAATCTTGTCAGTTGATATTAGTGCAGATGTGCATAATGTCTCAAAATTGAGCGAACCATCTCGTAACTCAATTTTCCTCATTATTATTTTGAAAAAAAAGTTATAGATCTAAACTGCGAGATCTAAATGTAACCAGAATTGTGGTCCTTGAAAAGCCAAACAAATGACCGGATTAAGTTTGTTTCCAAACCAGTTTGCTTCTCTGACCATCACCTCATCATATGGCGAATTGTCCCCATTCCATCAAGCCACCTTTACAATAAACAGCTTAAACCACCTCTACAAAAAACAACCTAAACCACCATTACAATAAACAATCTAAACCACCTTTACAATAAACAACCTAAACCACCACATTACAATAAACAATCTAAACCACCTTTACAATAAACAACCTGTCTCTTCACAAGGCAAGCAAACGGAAACGAATATTCCATCCTTCACTGTCACAACCTAACAAATCTAAGACGGCACCTTTTTACTGCCATAGAAAAAAAAAAGAAGAGTTCACAAACTAAGAAGGGGGGGGGGAGGGGGGGGGGGAGGGCAGAAAAAACAAGAAAAAAAGATTTTAGGTCTAACCGTCGCATCTAGCCATAGTCGGGTATCTAAACGAACGACCCTCTGGGGGGCGCTTACGGGGCCTAAGAGATAGAACGCACGAGAAAAGACGAGCCCGGCCTTCCCTTTCTGTCCTTTTGTGGACCGTGCAACTCGGATGGGGTCTCCGGCCATAGGGCGACTTGATTGCATGGATCTAAAATGGGGAGTTTTTCAATTAAATGGATATTGGACGGAGACGGTGATATGGCATAAGATCGATCTCCAATAACTATAGTCATTTATTTGAAGGTTTTAAATGTTCATTAAAAGATCTACTTGGTCTCCAGCTGTTTCTTTTTCAGCATTAGTTCATCTACTCCCATTCCATGATGGAATTTAGAATCGCATCCCTCCTGGCGGAACGTTTGTCAACATTCTGTCGATAGCTGATACGAGAAAGGACTGTGTGTATGTATACACATACATATGTATATATATATATATATATATATATATATATATATATATGTTTCCTTTACCCTCGGTAACATATATAATGTAAATTATTTACAGCAGCGGTGAACATATTATAAGCAACGTCTAATCTATTCTCAATTTACTAAAATCAGTAATCCTGGCTGAATGTTTCTCTCACTATGCTACACTACCAAACTTTGGAGTTCTCTTCTTTCCTCTGTTTCTGTCGCACTTTTCAGTCTCGTGTTTTACGAGGCAGACTTGTCGCTCCCATTAAATATCATCCACTATTTCTCTCTCCAATCTTATCGTTTCTTTTGGGTCTAGGTCACGTAAGAGCGCTGAGTAGGGCGTTCCAATGGTCTTAGCATTTTTTGAAAATAAACATGAATTTATTATGCTTTTGGCTGGCATGCTTAAAAAAATAACGACCACTATTCAAACTTATCTCTGAATTCTATGAGTTTGAAGCTGCATCGGTGCATCCCAAAAAGAGATGAACTTAAATTCTACTAAGCGCATCTTTTCTTTGACAAACAGAGCAAGGAAATGAGGCAAGGAAAATGTGGACGATCATTACCACAGGCCCGCAAGCCAAAAAGGAAGGCACGGAAGGGGGGAATACTGACATCAACTGCCACAAACGAGAATCATGCGCTATTGAAAGCATTCCTTCAGGAGAGGCAGGGCTAATCTACTTAGCCTGCAGCGGACGGGAATACTGCATAGCGAATTCCTACATATGCATTACATGTGAGGTGGGGAAATACGGCGTACAGAATTCCTACATATGCATAACATGTGAGGAGGGAATACTGCACAAGGAATCCCTAGAATAAGCATATGACTGCACAGGACAGTCATAGAGATGCTTAGCATGCGAGGGATGATTTGTCTTTAATACTGAATGTTCTGGAATGCTCAAGTTGGCTGAAGACCAGCTGGAGAGAGGAAGAGCTCTTTCATGTCCTCGACTGCGGGTTTTTAATTGTTTAATTTAGCTGCTTTGTATGTTTCTTTGGCTTCATGGCGATCTACTGCAGCTTCCACCAGCTTCCTAAGGTTTGTCTCAACCTCCTTAACACCGTTATATGCTCATATTCTTTGGTGTCTAAAGAATGAAAACACTGGAATTATGGCTTTTCAGTATGCCTCACCTTACAGTGTAAAAAGAAAAAAAAATGTTTTTCTTGCCGAATTAAAAGTGCATCATTGGATATGTACACAAGTGAAAATTCCGGTTTATTAAAAATAAATTCACTGGAATTATGCCTTCTTTTTTAACCGTACTTTACAAATGAAAAAAAATGTTTATCCACTTAAGGTAAAGTGCATCAATGGACCCCTACACAAATGAAACTTGTAAATATTAATGAAGACAACCAAAAAAATATTAATAATAAAATAAATAAAAAAGTAAAAGAGAATTTGCCTATCGTCCTCCTTTTATCGCTCCAATAGAAAAAAAAAACGAAATTTTGTCGCATACTAAAAAATGGGAGGTCTTACCATGTAGCATATTCTTTTAAACACGAGTTTTCCATAACACTTTTATCCTAGAATCGTTATCGGATTTAGTTTGCGGAAACAAAAATGCGAGTATTCAAATTTTTCAGTGCATTTTGTTTCGAGAAAGTATCAAAGTTTGACCCCAATCTCACTTAAAAAAAGAAAAGAAAAAAGGCAAAAATAAAAGCCATTCTTATTTTCGTACCGTTTTAGTGACAATTTTCTGAAAATAATTAGGGCGAAAATTCTAAACGGTGAAACATATACGTCGAAACAAATGAATTACAGAGAGGCTAATTTAAAAATAAACACGTTAAAGGGTTCTCGCATAAACAGAGCGCAATTTCATTAACTTTCCTTACAGTCAAGAGTGATTACTATAACTGGAAACGCGACCCCAACATGCGTAGGAGTATGTGATGAAATTAGTATAATAATTACTTTATGAAAATGCAAAATCTCGCTGTATGATAATTAGAGACAAGCATTGTTTTTGGTGAAAGATTAAATGTGATGTTACAACTCGGGCTAAACTTTTCACTCCTGTTAAGCAGTCATGTTCTCAAGAGTTTCGGATAAGACTTTTTAAACAAATTTAACATTCTACTGCCATATAAAATAGCAGAGAAAGTGATATAGAACTGATAAAACTATATATTCGCATAAGGATTTACAAAGGTTGTCAAAGAACTTGAAGGCAAGAAACCTTACTATTTGTATTTTACTCCAGTTTGATTATTCTTCTTTAATTTCTCGTAAAACTTCTGTGAAAGACTTTCCACTCTTTTTAAAGTCTTTGAATTTCTGTTGCAAAACTGAACTTCCGTTTTGCCTACCCAATGAATATTACCTCCTTTTAAGGTCTCTCTCTCTCTCTCTCTCTCTCTCTCTCTCTCTCTCTCTCTCTCTCTCTGTTAATTCAATATATTTACTCTCATTGCCTTGAAGACAAGCGCCACCGGCTTCAATCACTGACAACGTTCACAGCATTCCACAACTGTGCACTAATAAATATAATATTCATTGCGAAAGGAAAAGATCTAGAAATGCTGTGCCTCAAAAAAATTAACAAAATACAGGGAATATATAAAAAAGGATGTCCGCTGCTCAAGATAGAACAATAGAAATAGTATACGATTGAACAAAAACCATATAATGACACAAACGCGCGCGCGCACACACACTTATAGAAATGTATACTGTATTGTGTTACACACACACACACACACACACACACACACACATATATATATATATATATATATATATATATATATATATATATATATATATATATATATATATCTATATACGACTATGCAAATATGAATATATGTGTAAATATTCTCCAGGTGTAGTGAACTCCATTGATAAACAATATCTGTCTAGATATATATATATATATATATATATATATATATATATATATATATATATATATATTATATTTGTTTGTGTGTGTTAAATCCTTTTTCCTTGAATACATCATGTAACCTAACATCATCCAAGCTGCTGTAAATCTAAAACCTTCTAGTCTTCACGTGTGCAAAAATAATGTCAAAACTCTCGCATTGCTAAGCAACACTTGAGAGAGAGAGAGAGAGAGAGAGAGAGAGAGAGAGAGAGAGACGGGGGTGGGGGGTGGGCGGTTAGGTACGTTGACCAGAAAACAGATCACACGGGATGAAATTACCCCGATCTCGTAACACTGGAAGCCACGGGAAGAATAGTAATTAGATTCAATCTACGAAAGTGCAGCGCAAGATGCAGCACCGGCTCCCAAGTTCAGGAGGCGCACCATCCATCAAGGATCCTCCTTGCCACAGGAAATTCGCTTCCACAGAAGGGAACGAGTTTATTGTAAAGGAGGTTTTATGAGCGTGAAAATGGAAGGAAATACGTTCACGATAAATAAGAATGGAATCAGGACTTAGCATCTAACAAATTTTTTTCCTAGTTTAATAAAAAAAAAAAAATTCCTGTGTTTATTGTAAAGGAGGTTTTATGAGCGTGAAAAATTGGAATCAGGACTGAGCATCAAACAAAACCTTTTTTTTTCTCTCTCGTTTAAAAAAAACAATGTTCCTGTGTTTTTATTAGTGATAAAATGGGAGGAAAATAACTTCACATTAAATAATGATAAAATTAAAACTTTTTTTTTTTAAAGCAAGACTTATCATTTAACAAACCCTTTTTTTCTCGTTTAAAGAAAATATTTCCTGTGATTCTATTAGTGACAAAATGGGAGGAAATTCACTTCCTCAGAAGGGAACGAGTTTATTGTAAAAGAGGCTTTATGAACATGAAAATGGAAGGAAATACATTCACGATAAATAAGAATGGAATGAGGACTTAGCATATAACAAATCTTTCTTTTTTCTCGTTAAAAAAAATTCCTGTTTCTATTAGTGATAAAATGGAAGGAAAAATAACATCACATTAAATAATGATAAAATCAGAACTTTTTTTTAAAAAGCAGGACTTAGCACTTAACAAACCTTTTCTTTTCTCGTTTAAGAAAATATTTCCTGTGTTTCTATTAGTCACAAAATGGGAGGAAAAACAACATATTAAATAATGAAAAAACATGAACGTTTTGTTTCTTAATTGTTCTTTCTCGTTTAAAAAAAAATGGATTCGGTTTTCTTTCTCTTCATCTGGCGATTCATACTTATTTCTAAAAATTGCTTTGATGCAACTGATATGCTAGATAATATTTCAGTTTATTATTACATATATAGTATACTAACATGAAACCACTGGTCTCTCTCATTTCAAAGCAAATAATGATGACATTTTCAATCGACCATATTTCTACAACAATTCGCAAAATATTCCGTTTCGTTTCAGAATTCAAGAAAAAGAGAGAAGACAAACTTTAAGATAAAGCAAACATTCATCTCAAGAGGTTATTCTCTACCACTAGCGTTACCTTTAAGAACCACTCAGCAGCCTCTGTGTGCAAGTCGGAGCAGGTTTACTAACAAAACCGCGGAAATTTTCAACAGAAATTGAATATAAGCAACCCGGGTTTTCGTACACCACCTCGTCATTTTAAATATGCATCGCCTTTTGGCCTGAAATTCTGGCAGGTAAACATAAAACTGTTATTCATGAAAGCAATTGTTAAAGGATGAAGAGTCCCTCTTTTATCAATGGAGTCTGATATACCCCAGGAGATGTGCACCATTTATACATTCAAAGCTTCAGATGTTCCAAATATCATAGTTTTTACGTACATATAGCTATTTATATATATGCAAACTATATCTTTCTTGAAAGGTGGATTATTGCTTAATTCCTGCCACACCCAAAGAGAGTTTTCACAATGGGAGGCTGTATTCAATGTTCAGGGGAATGAGCACTTCAGAATATAATATAATATATATAATATAATTATAATATAATATAATATAATATAATTATATTATTATGTATGTATATATATATATATATATATATATATATATATATATATAATATATTATATTATATATATATCATATTCCTATATAGATATATATATATATAATATATATATGTATTTACTATTATAATATATGTATACATACATTGTCAGAACTCTTTATGAATATGATACGAGCGTATGTATGGTGTTTGTACCTATGTTTTATGCTGGTATACAATATACAAAAGTCATAGCGGAGTTTCGACGCATATACGTCTTTATGTTGTGTATACACATACATAAACACACACACACACACACACACACACACACACACACACACACACACACATATATATATATATATATATATATATATATTATATAATATCATATATTATATATATATATATATATATATATATATATATATATATACTATATATTATATATATATATATATATATATATATATATAATATAATATAATATATATATATATATATATATATATATATATTATGAGCATTTGCACAAATAATTCTGTGGAAATTGTAAATGAGATCCTGTTTGTGTATGAGTACGTATTTTGCTTGGGTTGTGAACCTGCGTATGTTTGTTTGTGGCTGTGAACTACAAGAGAATGAACTCAATTTAGTTTTAACTTTTTCTGAATTAATTATTGGTAAAATATTAAAATAAACAGTTATTAATTAGTCTAACATATAGGAAATGATTTTTATGTGGATGCGATTTTGATAAGAAGAAATGGGTGTTGTGAAGCGAGGGTGAAAACCAGTAGCCTTCCGGTAATTTTCTCTTTAATTGTCAAAATCAATTCATGTCAAAAGGGGAAAGTTTTTATTTGAATATTTTACCAATAATGAATTCAGGAAAAATTTAAACTGAGACGAATTCATTCTTAAGTAGTTCACAACCACAAACAAACATACGCGGGTGCGCAACCCAAGCAAAATACGTACTCATACACAAACAGGATGTCGTTTACAATTTCAAAAGAAATATTCATGTATAAATGCCCATTACACACACACACACACACACACACACACACACACACACACATATATATATATATAGATATATATATATATATTATTCATTTATGTATAGGTATATGTATGTGTGTATGTATGTCTGTGTACACAGCATAAACACGTATATACGTACAAACTCCAATATGATTTTTGTATAATGTATACTAATATAAAACATTGGTTGCAATCACCAGATATGCCTGCGCACAAACAAACGCATGCACATATGTGTGTACATTTATGGAACACACACACACGTTAGCCAAAATTTAATAAATTGATTAAAGAAAATGAAAGATGTTTTGGAAAGCGGGTGGTGGAAGGGGGGGGGGGGAGGGGGGGGGGTGAAGGACGTTGCGTCAAGCGACGCCACCTCTTCCAATCAATATTGCAAAGTACGCTATGTTTGGCCGCAGAGCCTTCATGAAAGGGGATAGGATCTGCTCTCACCCATGACGTCCCAGACACAATGACACGTGGATACTGGCGAAAAAAATATATTTCAGACTGGGCGAGTTAGCAGGTGTACGGCAGCTAAAAATACTTTTGGGTTCAGGCAGTTTACAACGTAGTAGTGACAGGAAAAACCATTCCATGCAGTTGAAAAGGTAGTATGTACTAATAGGAAACATTCCATGCTGCTTAAAAGGCACGCAGTCGCATGAAACATTTCATGCAATTTAAAATAAAAGCAGAGACTGGAAACATTTCGTGCAGTTTAAAATGCACGTCGTAACAGGAAACGTTCCATGCATTTTAAAAGGTATGTGGTGACAGGAAACATATCATGGTAAGGACAGAAAACATTTCATTTAGTTCAAAAGGTATGTAGAGATGCAGCTTAAAAGGCATATGATGACAGGAAACATTTCATGCAATTGACAAGGCATGTGATGACATGAAACATTTCATGCCGTTTAAAAGGCACATGATGACAGGAAACATTTCATGCAGTTTAAAAGGCATATGATGACATGAAACATTTCATGCCGTTTAAAAGGCATGTGATGACATGAAACATTTCATGCAGTTTAAATGGCATATGATGTCAGGAAACATTTCCTGTAGTTTAAAAGGGATGTGGTGATAGGAAACCTTTTATGCAGTTTCAAAGGCATGTGATGACAGGAAACATTTCATGCAGTTTAAAAAGAATGATATGACTGGAAACATTTCATGCTGTTTAAAAGACACCCAGTGAGTGACAAAACATTTCACGCAGTTTAAAAAAGGCATGTATGAAAAGAAACATTTTATACAGTTTAAAAGGAATGTAGTGACAGGAAACATTTCATACAATTTAAAAGACATCTATTGGCGAGAAACGTTTCATGCAATTTAAACAGGAAACATGCAGTTTAAAAGGCACCTATTTACATAAAGCATTTCATGCAGTTTAAAAGGCATGTAGAGACAGGAAGCATTTAATGTAGTCTAGGCATACAGTACAAGGAAATGTTTTAGATTCGCGCCAGATAATAGAAGCATAGGAGTAAGAAATACTTCAGATTCTACAGAGGTGAATAATACGTTTCAAAGGAAACTGTTTCACTCCCACTGTGATTAAGAAAGTAACAGCTAGAAATACTTCATGTAGTGTAGATGACTATTAAATGCCGAGTAGTCTTTTTAAGATTTGCCCAAACTACTATGCATTCCCGAGGCCATGACATAGTGTTTTCCGTAAACAACTTTTAACCGACTTATAGATTTCCATGCCACTAAAGTACTGAGCGTTTCAAATTTCGTCCTAATTTTCGGAAGTATACTGTGCATTGCCATATGTGTTTTATTAATTTTTTTTACTTAAGAAAATGAGGTTAAAGCTGCGATTAGCCACCCAACAATCCGCAAAAGTGATGACGCTTGTACCTTTACAAATGGTTGTTTGCCTTATGTAAATTTAAATGGCGTTTTACCTATCCTGGGCCATACCAATTTTTTTAAACCAAATTAATATAAAGCATTATGATATATAATTGTTTCTAAATAATTAGGTAAAGGGATGGTTCTGCGTCACAGGTACGTCATGAAGCGCCACTTGTTCGAAACGGTCTAAGTAAAGGCAAGAAGTTGGACTTTTCTAAAAAGATTAAACGGCTTAATTAAGCATATCTGTCAATTCAGCGTACGACAATAAATTAGGACAATGTTAGACACACTCAGAACGTTAGTAGCAAGGAGATCCAAAGTTGATTACGAAAAACTATTTCACGGCCTCTGGAATGTATAATAATATCTCTAGACACAATGAAATATTCCAAATTTGCGCAGGTTAATAAGTGAAGGGCATCGAGATATAGCTCAGTTTGGTGCAACGAAACTGGTAGACCAATATATATATATATTCAGGCACACATGCCTTGTATTTTCCAAAACTATACAGTACAGATAAAAATTACCATTATGACACACAACGATACAATCGGTAGGCCAATTGCACATTACCTAAATACGAACACATTTCCCCGACTATGCTAAATCAAATTGAAGCAATTAATTGCACGGAGTGAATTTATGATCAATATACTTCAATCAAGGAGGACGAATTAAGATTTCAAAGGGAGGACGAGATGGCGTGTGAGAGGGAGAACGAAAGATTATTCATTAATCAAGCCAATAAGCTCTCCCTTCACATTAGGCAAAACGTCTCATACCATAAAAGCTCTTCTGTGGCATGAAGAAGCATGTGCAAATATTATAAAGGGGCACTTCGTTGCTTCTGCTTGGACATATATTAAAAAAAACACCTTGTTTTACAAAGTCATCTGTAATAAAATGACAAATCATTGTAAAATGTAAGATTAAAAAAGGTTTTAATCACAGACTCTCTATCCCTCCCTGTGAAGAGCGTAACAGAGCTGGTGCACCAAAGAGCCTTTCTGGGCGATGTTTGCATGTATCATTGAGCAGATGGGAATCCACCTTTGCAAGGGGTTTAATTGCATACATCAAAGTAACCGATGTTAGATGCAATGGATCTCCTTCACTGCATATCCACTTTAAAGTGGTAGCCGAAATACTACTACCACTGCATGGCTGAAGGACCATTCTAGGACTGGCTAGAATAGTCGGATGCTGGTTTCCGACCTAGGATTGGGTCCTTTCTCTGGTCGAGTGCCGCTGAATAGATTGTCAAATTCATATGCCTGTCCTCATACATCTGGCACCATTATATGCGTGTACAATAAATGTTTCTCTCATAGCCATATTTTTCTTGTTCATTCAAAGTAACTTTCGATATTGCCGAAAGTATCGTACGTTGCAGGCCACTGTCACCAGATGCATTGTGATAACACAAGACATTTTACCATGACTCTCCAAGTCGCAGTAGACCTCCTCTCTTTTTATATCAGTTGGTCTGTATTAGGAATCTGGCTTCAATATGCTCAATCATCATGGCCCTCTAACTGATCCAATCTCTGGCACACAGTTGTCCCGCGATCCTTCTCCTAAAACTTTCCTAACCTTCACAACAATCTTCAGTTATGACTATTGTAACGCCAACACACCTGTAGTTACTAGATTAGTTGTTCTTCAGTTACCTTTTAATGATTACATCAAAACAAACACTTTTGATTTCTTTCACAATTTCCTGCTTTAGTTGCTGATCCCTGTTCAAATCATTACAAGAGAGTGTGAGACCCTTATTGTTTCTGTTGTTGGGAATTGACACATGATTAAACACAAGATCCTCATCAACACGGTCATATAAATAACAATCTTGATCTGACCATTCCTAATCTCCAAACTTTTCGTAATATTCCAAAAAAAATGTATTTCCTTTTATTTATTTATTTTAGTTCATTTTAGTAACTCTGTCATGTCTATGACATTAACACCCATTCCTAGTAATTCAATAAATATTAAGACACGAGATTTTAGTAGGCTTATACACGGGTCTTCTACTTTGGTTTCTCTGTAAGATGATGGTTGCTTTGTTACCTATAACCTTGACCTCATTGCACTTAATATCAGAGAGCAAAATCTTGGTTTTTGAAGATAGAAAAAAAAAACGCAGTAGACTTTCCTAGTAGGGGCATCAGTTATTCTTAATTTTCTTTCTGCTGCCGAAAAAACTGCATCTTTCCAATATAGTTGAAATGTGTACAGTAATTTTTAACTTGCAAAGAAAACTTTTACATTATGGTTTGTTTACTGGGTCTAGATTACTTGCAAGCCATTGGTATATAGTTTTGCCTCAAAATTTAATTTTCAAATGGTGTTTTCTGGGCACAAGAGAAAACGACTTCCAGCACTTTTAGTAAATCTAGTATCCAGGTTTTATCTACTATCAAAAGAACATTTCAGAATCTGCCATAACAGTTCTCGATAACTGGAAACTGAACTTTCTAACTATTTTTGGTTCTAAATGAATACATATACAGACCTCTTCATGAAAAGGCCGCTGTGGCTGACTAGTACATTTTCACCTATTTCACAAAATAGCTATTTCAGTAGTATAATCCTACAACTCTATTCCCTTTCAGTCCTAGACCCTATTTGTATTATCGATCAGTTTTGATGATTGGAAAAGACTGTGATCTTTCGTAATTCCTCATGTAATCTACAAATTAAATGACTAAACTGGTCTTTAATATTTTTTGTCTATACTGTGAAATCTAGTGTTTACAAAGAAAGGTTCAGCTTCTAACAAATCAAGATGGATGCTCTAAATGGCATGACGAAAGGAGAAGAGTACTCAAAACATTGTTCTAAGGGAGAGAGTTTATTTTCCCTTGGTGCTTAATAAAGCGCTTCTTAGCCGTTTTGTCATTGACTGCAGAGCCTAAAGTTACCTCAAAGAATAGTACAAGAAGACTCGCTCCATATAAGTGGTCATGAACACCTAGACAATGCCCCGTTTCTATAACCATAATTAAACAACTGCCTTTTTTCGATTTCCAACGATGATTTCAACAGCATCTGAAGACCATCAACTTCTATTCCAAGTTTGTCTTGAAGAAACATCAACAATCTAGTCTAGAAAAAAAAAAAAATAACACACACACACTACACTTCGCTCAGCAGCTTTTTAATGTTTTTTATAAATCGTCCATATCTTAGCGCTCATGATCAAACACGTTTAATGTGGCCTGTATCATAAATATTCATAAAAATTAAGAGTGCTGTCAGCGTCTGACGTAATTCATTCATTATGCACAGCCATGAAATCTGTAACGTCCACGTCCTTCAACGTGACGGCGAATACTAACTTATGTAATAAAAGACAGAGAAGAAAAATGTGATATTCCTCATAAATATTATTTTTTAATTGGAGGGCAACGAGCAGTTATATACGTCAAACAATGAAAAACACACACACGCAAAAAACACGACATCCGTTTATTGTGTCATTGCGGATCTGTGTTCATGTAGATTTTAGCGCAACGAGATTAAGGTAAGACCATTATATTTTTAATGCTTATGTTTGCTCCTGTTTGCATTGGCCTTGAAAAAACATCGTGGATGTAGGTCACATTCTGTGCATCCCCCTGATATTTTTCCGGTGGCTTCGCGCGCGCGTGTGTGTCTATATGTATATATATATATATATATATATATATATATATATATATATATATATATATATAATATATATATATATATATATATATATATATATATATATATATAATATATACATACATACAATTTATGATAACCTTAGTGCTATCTGTCTGGCTTAGCAGCAGCTCTATCACGCATAACAATAAATATATTGAGCAGCATTAGAAAAATTTCAACAAACTTTAGCCTCCAAGATACGAGGTTCAGCATATGGGATAATAGTTTAGCTTTTACATACACACACACACACACACACACATATATATATATATATATATATATATATATATATATATATATATATATATATATATATAATATCATATATAATATATATATATATATATATAGATAAATATAAATCTATATATATTATATATTATATATATATATATATATATTACATATATATAATATATATATATAATATATATATTATATATATATATATATATACATATATATATATATAATATATATACACACACATATATATATATATATATATATATATATATATATATATATATATATATATATATATACACATGTTTGTGCACACAATACACACTTATTTATTAATATAATAAATAAATAAATAAAATATATATAAATTATAATATATATATTACTATATAATATATATATAATATATATTATCTAAACAATACATATATAATATATATAATATTATATATATATATACAAAATGTTTGTGCACACAATATACACACACACACACACACACTACACACTACATTTAACAGCCATTTATCTCAATCCTCCCTTTCCAATTACCGTAAAGGCTGTAGAGAAACAAGCTCATGCTTTATTTTACTGCTGTTTGTTTTACCCGTTTCGCTATAATAACAAAAGTATCACTGAAGCGCTTAGAGACCATCTCCGAGGAAGAAAGGCGCCTCCTTCCGAGTCAGAAGTGTCAGAAAATCCTCCCAAAACTTGTCTCCGGCTGATCCCTGTTTGCTAAATCCTCGCATATTGTGACAGCGCTTTTGCAACAAAACGCCGCGATATTGCCTGTGTCCAGAGAGCATTCTCAAAAGGCTGCTTGCACTGATGTCTTGTCATTGCTTGCGAGAAGTGGACCGTGTCTCTCTCTCTCTCTCTCTCTCTCTCTCTCTCTCTCTCTCTCTCTCTTATCTTTTAATGCAATGTTTACGTTTGAGTCAATTGTTAACTTTTTTTTATTTTGAATTGGACATATTTCTTATGCTTACCTTTTACGATACTAAAATATTACTTTAGCTTGTGCCCCATACTCATTGAACGTAACATAATAAGTACACAAAAAAAATAATAATTTCAAAGACACCGAGCAATTGAAAGCAGGCATTCACAAATTATATATATACATATATATTCGCATTAAGCTACAAATGTCCTTTAATATCCAATTCACTCTACCTTGGAATTAATATATTTTCATACATGTTAACCACAGGGGAATTTTTAGTTGTTAATAATTTCATCCCCTCGTGGGTTCGAACCAGCGCCTACGGACAGAGGAGAAATCAGGACTTCACTAAGTATATCTTAGTTTTACCAGACCACTGAGCTGATTAACAGCTCTCCTAGGGCTGGCCTGAAGGATTAGATATTTTTAGTTGACTAGAAACCAATTGGTTACCTAGCAACGGGACCTACAGCTTATTGTGGGATCCGACCCACATTAGGTATATCGAGAAATGAATTTCTATCACCAGAAATAAATTCCTCTGATTCCGCGTTGGCCGAGCCGAGAATCGAACTTCGGACCACCGGATTGGCAGCCGAGCGCGAAAACCACTCGTCCAACGAGGAACTAGGACTTCACTAAATATATGTAGTATAGTAATCACAAGTATAAGTGTTCAACGAAAAGAAAGCAAATACGTCAAAGAAACACACAGCACATACTACGCCGCCTTGCCAAGCTAATGTGACTGCGACTAAAATGGAGTCCTAAAGCCGTAACTCTGGACTTCAAAGGGAGGCTGGAACAACAACCCCTAAACATTAATTGCCACTCAGCAATTAATATAGCCATTTGCCTGGGGAAAGAGACCGACGTAATTGTTCCCTAAACAATGCAATGGAGGCCAAGACACAGTTTACAATCCCATCTTCCCGAGTTCATTGACCACCCAGCAGCCATGTAAGTTAATGGACACTCAGGTGAGTGTATGTATGTATGTATGTATGTATGTACATAATTATTATATATACATGTATACATAAATATAAATAAATATATATACACATATATATGTAGTTCTCGACACTATTCTCGCATAGGTAGTTAAATGGCTGTCGGTGTTGGCACAAGAATACAAAGACCAATGGGTTAGACAGCTATTGTCCTATAAAATGACTTACTGAGTTCCGCTTGGCTAATACCCTTTTCTGCTACCCAAATTATAAATGCATATATAATATATAAATATATATATAAATATATATATATATATATATATATATATATATATATATATATATATATATATATATATATATATATATATATATATATATGTATGTATAACTGAATCACGAAAGTTAGGAACGTGATAAATCCATAAATAACGATATATGCCACGAAGGAAAATAAACGAAGGAGTAACTGCGAAACCTTTCGACGTTTCCACGTCCTTTACTAAGTAGAACTGACATACATGAGGGAAAAACAAAACAAGAAGATTCGTATAACTGACAGATAAGGATTATAAAGAGATTAGTACCTAGAATCCGACACACCTGGAAGATGAGTAACCTTCCCAAACAAACATAAACAATTGGTGCGATTAAAAGTTTAAGATAATCATCTCAGACACAAGGACAACACAATTAAAGAATTATAGGTGACAGCTGTTCAGAACTTTGATAAACAAAACCATATTCACAATACAGGTTGGACATACATTACAACGAAGATAACTCTAAGGCAACTAATTTTTATTTAAGTCTGTAATTATAGCTTTGAGGTCGTTCTTAAACATGTCACAAATACGTATAAGGGTCTAAATGAAAAAGGCCACGACTAACATTGAAATTACAATGAAAAGTAAGTTGTATTAAAGTAGATTCTAAAAGATTTCGTGATAAGACATCTCTTGACCTTGCAATTACTGAAGTACCAACCCAATTTATTCGGTGGTTGTTTTCACTTAAATGAATGAATATTGCATTAGATGTTTGCCCAGTTTTTACAGAACATTTATGCTGGCTTAGCCTTACTTCTAGGCCCTTGCTAGACTGTCCGAGATAAAATGAGGGACAATCCATACATGGAATTTTATATATTATGTTGTTGCTTTCTCTGGGGTTATTTTTTATTAACATTCCTTTTAGTGTGTTATTATAGGAAAAAACAAGGTTGACATTAAAAGCTTTTAACAATGATTTAATGGTTTCAAATCCGTTAAAATAAGGCAAACTGAGAATGTTCTTAAAATTTTCTTTCTGCGTGTTACTTACACTATAAAACTTTTTGTGGGTTTTATTATAACAAATATCTAATATATGTGAAGGATAGCATAAATCTTTCCCTATTTTTCTTATGTATTCAATTTCTTGATCCAAATATTGGGGACTGACAATGCGCAATGCTCGTAAAAACATAGAAGAAAAAATTGATATTTTATGTTAAGATGGTGGCCTGAGAAGAAATGAACATAAGTTAAGTTGTTGGTCGGTTTCCTATAAATACTGAATTTACATTGAAATGGTTCTCTATGTATCAAAACATCTAATAAAAGGGAGGCAATTGTTTTTCTAGTTCTAGAGAAAACTTAATCGATGGTACCTTAAACTTTTAATCGCACCCATTGTTTATGCTTGTTTGGGAAGGTTACTCATCTTCCAGGTGTGTCGGATTCTAGGTACTAATCTCTTTATAATCCCTATCTGTCAGTTATACAAATCTTCTTGTTTTGTCTTTTCCCTCATGTATGTCAGTTCTGCTTAGTAAAGGACGTGGAAACGTCGAAAGGTCTCGCAGTTTACTCCTTCGTTTATTTTCCTTCGTGGCATATATCTTTATTTATATATATATTGTATGTATATATATATATATATATATATATATATATATATATATATATATATTTATATATATATATATAATATCGCTTTCCAACGCATCCTTCCCATGATTGGAACCTTTATCCAACGAAGAATGGAAGATATATTTTCATAGACAGTAAAACCAGCCCAAAGAAGTAAAAACTGATTAAAATGTAAAAGATTAACACAAATAAAGATTTTGTTCCATACAAAAAATGGCGCTTACCCGTTTGCGGCCGTTTTCATATTTCTGAAGTTCAACCTGATAGTACTTGGTTATTTTTCAAAATCTATTCGTAAAACCTTTGTATTTAGCGCAAAGCAAGAAAATCCCTACCATTAATAACACCGATCTCGGAAAAAAAAGTTAAATCAAATTCATGGGCCATAAAAGATTTATTCGGACCCACGAGAGGAAGTTGCCGCAATAAACAATGTTCCTAAGTGAAAAATAAAACTATATATAAAAAAATATCTGCTTTTGGAATTTCCATCACAAACACTTTTAGGATTTGGGACATTTTTTTTTTTTTTTTTTTTTTTTTTTTTTTTTTTTTTTTTTTTTTTAGGGGGGGGGGGGGGGGGGGGGGGGGGGGGGGGGGGGGGGGGGGGGGGGGGGGGGGGGGGGGGGGGGGGGGGGGGGGGGGGGGGTGGGGGGGGGGGGGGGGGGGGGTGATGTGCGCGTCCTGAACCGTAAATCGCTTTACGAAAGAAAAACGATATACCTGATAACAAATGTAAACTGCAAAGCTGCGAAAACTTGGTCATTATATGGAATATTAAAAAAAAAGAACATTATATAAATAAGGTAAAATTATATTTTCAATCAAAATACTCATTAGAAAAAAAGCAAGATACGAGATTTGTGAAAGGTTAATATAGAAGGTGAAACTGAAGAGGCCCAAGAGAAAAGAAGGAAATTAAACAAAATATATATTCTCATTCAAAATAAAAAAAGCATGAAATCAAAATACGAAATGACTAATAGAAAAGGGGAAATTTACAGGAACAAAAAATAAAGATGAAAATTTCAAAAAACAATAATAATAAAAATTATGCGGTATATGTAGATTAACCCTCAAAGCAGTCTAAACGGGAGAGAGCAAACTAATTACCTTAATGCTGTTGGAATTATGACTAATTATTGTTCTAGCCAAGGCCCATTTTCTTATTAAATTGAACAGAATAATAATTCGTGGTCACTCC
>NC_087209.1:23999345-24009345 GCF_015104395.2 Macrobrachium nipponense | reverse complement strand
CTGGTGACATGTAAAGAATGGGGTGATCAGTTAACTACGTTATCCTAAATTATATGATTGTGATATTAACCATTTGGTTCGCCGTTATTAGCCTTCGCAGTGTCGTACTAATATTGATTGATGTTACCAAAACGGGAAATTCAGATTTTCATCACCTCTGATTCCACAGCCTTGTGTCCCCTTTCTATAAGAATTAACATAGAGCAACAGTCAAATTTCAAAGTTTAAAATTGATATAGAGACAACAGGCGCCTTTATCCACAAAAGCCCGTGCTGACTAAAGGCCAGCATAACCCAACAATCCACAGCCATAGATTCTTAGGAAGTAAGCAATAATAATGCTATTGATTAATGAACTGATTATAGAGTTTAGGCCAAAGGCTAAGCACTGGGAACTATGAGGTCATTCGGAGCTGGAAATGGAAATCGACAGTAAAAGGTTCGAAAACTATAACAAGAGGAAAACATCGCAATTGCACTATGAATCAATCATTAGGAAAGGCTGGAAAGTAACATGGAAGAAAGAGAATATGAAAGGAGGTACAGTAAAAGGAATGAAAGGTGTTGCAGCTAAGGGCCGAAGGCACGCTGCAGACAACCTTAAGTAATGCCTACACTGCACCGCATGAGGTGCACTGACGGCACTACCACCAACCCCCTACGGGGAATAATGTAATTGGAGTATCAAGCAGAGTATAAAAGAAAGAGGATTTAACGTAACACATGATCTGTTAGTGTAGGTATCATCTGTTGGCGACCTGACCAACCCCTTCCGAGGCTACAATTTCTAAAGATGCCATTCTACGTGATATAAAACCTACACGGTTGCCTATGTTTTAAATGATTTCCATCAGCCTGTTCATAATCCATAACTGGACAGGACGACTTAGTCCAGACCTAAAAATTTTCATTGGCGTTAGGTACCTAGACTTTTTATTAAAATCCCACTTCTTACTGACTCTACAACACTCAGCCGAAACTAAGACTTAGTCCAGATTTGGAAATTTTCTTTGGTGTCAGGTACCTAGACTTTTTAATAAAACTCCATTTCTAACTGACTCTCCAACACTCAGCCGCAACTGGGAGCAATCGTTTAATCCTGCAACTTATAATCATCTCTAAGGAAGAAGAAAACTTTCCCTCATAAGTATATGCCCTGCAGTCTTAAAAACTGTAGTTAAATTCGCCCCTTCCGTCCATGTTCTTTATGTCCACCAGGAGACATGGCAATAAACTTTCCCTATGGCTAATTGGACACCAGAGAGCAAAACTGGTAACTCTGTCCAGCCACCTACTTTCTCCCCTATTGTTACTCCTGTACTCGAAACCTATAAAAGCCAGCACATAAAGGACCAAGACTCAGAGTTGGCAATGTAAATCTAACAACATGGTGACTCGAAAAGTCTATCATCTTTTTACGAGCTGCGAGCTAACTATGAAATAGTGGAAGGAAGCTGGCCAAAGAAATGACAAAAGCCACCTAGGGAAATCACAGCTCTGTCGCAAGAGCTGCTCAAGTGGGAGAAGTTCAAATTAGTTTCTTGCTTGTGCTCTTAAGAGTGAATAGCTAAGACAACAAACTTAGTGAATGAACTGTTTGTAACCTAAGCGTTACGCGAAAAGCGATGTTTTCAAGATTATCTTAACATGGACCAAAATATTTACCCAATTTTCCATGAGCATGACATGACAGCAAATCATTAATACTCTAATAGATTTGGTAAAGTAATGAAAGGCGTGATTGTGAACGGTCTAAAAACCCTTACCGCGTCAGGTATCTAGTACATTTGAGCAACAATGCGCGTTGCCATTACCGAGTCATCTGGCTTGCAAAAACTAAAATCCAACTCAAAACTTTTCCGTTTGACATGCATAAAATCATAGGAGGATAGGGAACGAAAAAATTCCATACAAAGTTACGTTCAGATTAGTAAAATGGAGGTCATAGATCCAAGGAACATCCTTCTAATAGAGAGCAAATTTTGATTCTTACTGTTAGTATTAACGGCCAAGTTAAAGGTCTTCAACATACGTTCCATTTTTCTTTTAGCAGAAGGCACATATGCGAAATAAAAAGAGAACATGGACACTGCCACACAACATGACAGTTTTGAGTAAATCGGCTAAATAACAAATAATAATAGACAAAACAGAACACGTGAATACATAAACAAGCAAAGCATAGTTACGAGTAAAGGAACACAATATTAGGCTACACACAGAACTGGTTTTATGGTCAAAGAAATGAGGCATCTGAGAGAACTTAGCAGTCATAACTAATAGGCAAGAGATAATCCAATCAATCAAATAAAACTATTCTTTGACGGAAGAACGTTCAGCGCCCGAAATAATCATCCGAGTGACGGACATTGGTATCAAAATTGTTAAATCATAAAATACGATACAATGCTCATTACAATTAATTAGTGAATTCGGCGACTCACTGTGACAGAAGGAAAAGTTGACATTTTGACAAGGGAGGGATTCTCCAATGGGACTGATAATTACTGCTATTGTAAGGAATAAAATACAAGTATTCTACAGACTGACTCATTGGAATTAACATTTGGGGGAACACAAGCGCGAATGAAATTCCGTATGAAATTGTATTTGTCCACTTGTTTGTTTGTTTGTTTGTTTATGTGTGTGTGTGTGTGTGTGTGTGTGTGTGTAGAGAGAGAGAGAGAGAGAGAGAGAGAGAGAGAGAGAGAGAAACGCATTCCCAGCGTATACAGATATAAATGTTTGATTACATGAGCCTGTGTGAGTTGTGACAGAGAGAGAGAGAGAGAGAGAGATGTCTGATTACTGACATTGTGTGTGTGTGTATGTGTGTGTGTGTGTAGAGAACGCATTCCCAGCGTATCCAGATATAAATGTCTGATTACCTGAGTACATGAGCCTGTGTGTGTTGTGACAGAGAGAGAGAGAGAGAGAGAGAGAGAGAGAGAGAGAGAGAGAAATACAATACACATTAAAAGCTCATCCTGATACAAATGTCTGAATTCAACCGCCGCAGCATAATTCCTAGAAAGCATCCAAATCAATTTCATAATTTCGGTCTCCATCACGGCATATCCTCTCTAACTGCGAAACAACATTTACATATCGGTTATATATTGAAAAAGTTCTCTGCTGTCCTTTGATGCCCTTTCAAACGAATGGGTGTTCATTAGTTTACCGTCGATTGGAGTGTTTACTCAGCTCGTCAAACTCTATAAAACACTTTCCATCGTGATATAAAAGCTTTGTTCATTTTAAACCCTCTCTCTCTCTCTCTCTCTCTCTCTCTCTCTCTCTCTCTCTCTCTCTCTCTCTCTCATGCAAGATGAAAATCAAACAGTACTGCACAAAGTTCGCGAGGAGAGCTGGCTCGATGGTCCTTCAGCGTCCTACTACAGTCTTTTTTGGCGGGAAGAGTTAAGTTGACTTATCTTTTTAGAGGTTTCGTTTTTGTTCTTCCTCCCATCTATAAGCGCAGTCAGGGGATTTGCTTTAGGGTTTTGACGGGCAGTTCTGTTTAATACGTTGTTTTAACGCTAAATATGGTATTTAAAGGAAATGTCATATGATATTCGTTCTAAAAATTTCCGCGGTTACGTCTCGTGGTGTGATGACGTAACAGAAAATTACAATTAGAGAGTTCAGAAAAAAAAAAATCTTTAACGAAACAATAAAAATTAGTTTTAAAAAATCTAACTAAATATGCACTGGTTCACAAACAATATACAAACAACAGAGAATATACAGAAAGAAGAAAGGAAAAATATCAACAAATATATGGCTCGATATTTTAATTCAGATCAATTACTGGAAAAGATATTTCTCCCCGTTTGCCACTATGGAATCAGACGTTCCTTATTCAAAACTAAGGCCGCTGAAGTGGAGTGCACACTGTTCCGAGATCCAATATCATCAGCCTTAGCATTATTGAAACACAAATGCCATTTAGTTTTCTGCTTTAAACTTTACTCTAATATTTCTCGACATTAATACTATATGTTATTATCAGTGCATAGTATTCAAAGTCAGGGCATTATTATTGATTAGCAGTCAGTCTCTCAGCATCATTGTTATATAGTACACAAAGTCTAAATTGGGTGAATATGTATTACGTTTGATGAATACAGTATTGTATTATATTTTAGTGATCCTAATTCTTCATTGGCGGAGAGTCTGAATAAACTGTAAAGTTATGTCAATTTCTCCTCCTCGGTCCTCGCAGTCCATCCCCTCTCACTCCGTCGCAGGGACCTCGATATTTCAAAATTCATCTCGCGGCCGGGACTAGGTTACAACTTTTGTCCCTCAGCTTACATTCTGTATTCAGCGTCCGGGACTTGTTCCGTTATGGAGGCTGAATATGCTTTGTATTCCTTGAAAAGTTGTTTTTCTGGCGGTGGAAATGCGTTTGCTTGCCAGCAGGAATGATAATGTATATCTTAGAGGAGGAGGATTAGGAGGAGGAGGAGGAGGAGGAGGAGGAGGAGGAGGAGGAGGAGGAGGAGGAGGGGTGGGAGGAAGGGGGTGGGCGGTGGGGGAGGGAATGATCTAACCTTTTTTTTCTATCTGCTTATTGATACGCAGCTAAGTAATTATATACATGCTTGCGTAGACACCTTCATTGTTACTAATCAGTACTGTAGCCAAAATTCATGCAAGGTCTTTTATAGAATAGTGATATATTATAGTTTTAAATCCCGGATGCATCACAAGAACGATACGTAATCCTTATAAGGGCAAACTATTTTTGAAAATTTCATCAAAGTCTTTACCAGCGTTAATTAATTTTTCTACAACACTCAAAAACTTATTTTATTCTCACAATTCACGTTTGCCTTCTTAAATTTCTACTAACTCTACATAAGACAGAAAGATTGACATAAAATGCTACAGGGCGAAAAGCATGTCTTATAAGACAGCGAAAAATTATAGCTTCCATAATTTAAGAGCAAATTCTCGCAATAAAATGAGATGAAAGATAAGGAAAAAACACATACATGAAAAAATAGAATGTTGACAAACCAAAAGAAAAAGATATAAATAAAAAATGCCACATCAGTGGTACCAATTAACTTGAGAACAACTTATTATTGGTCTAATAAGAACCTGAGTTGCATTTAACTATTTTTCGACTAAAACTATTTCAAGCGAATTCCATTTATCACAATGTCAAGCAAGTAACATTTCACAGAATGGATAATTGTAGTTTAAATACGCCCCTGGTACTCAAGTCTCTACATCTGTCATGGGTCTCGGCTAAAATGTTTAGTTCTGTTAATCTTTCTTGACATAACGGTAGCGTTGTCGAAACTTACGTAAAGAAATAAATAATTATGCACACACACACACATACATATATATATATATATATATATATATATATATATATATATATATATATATATATATATATATATATATATATATATCATGGTTTTAACTAATTGAAAAAACGCAATTTACTGTCTTACTGTATCATTCGTATATTATGAGAAAATCGGAGAAGTTAAGGAAGGCCATATCTAGTTTGACCATTCCAAATATGACAAGAAAAATGTATAACATACATACATACACACACACACCCACACCCACACACACACACACACACACACACACACACACACACACACATATATATATATATTATATATATATATATATATATATATATATATATATATATATATATATATATATATATATATGTGTAGTATATAGTATATATAGCTATATACACTATATATTAATCTATACATTTTTCTTGTAATATCTGCAGTGGTCAAACTAGATGAGGGCTGCTTAACTTTTCCGATTTTCCCACAATAAACGAGTGTAACATAAGAATAACTTACGTTTTATTCTTTCTTACTTCCATGCAGAAAAATAAGTTATCCTTTCATTCGACGTCCTTTTCCCCGCATCCTTTCAAAGCGATTATCCATGTTCTCTCTAATTCCATAATTTTTAAAAACTGCAAACACTCTTTTTTTAAAGACTTTCCTCTTTGTTAACCGGTCATTTTCGTGTTTGTGAAATAAACTTCGAATCGCTCTTCCACTGGGAGACTGAAATCGCTGATTTACTGCCCTTTGTCATAATATTTCTAGCGGGAAATCTTTATTTGCTTGCTCGTGTTTTTGTTTGCCCAGCGCCCTCTCTCCGTCTTTGTCCCCTGATTACCTTTGCTGCGTTGATTTCCAGAGTAAACACGTAAATTTGATGTGTAATGACACTTATTTGGAAAAGACTGCGTCCTGTCGAACGCGGACATACAATACAAAATATTAATTACACGTTGAACTGCGGGGGAAATCGAATGTAAGTGTTCCATATGACCTATCTCCTCTGCGATCTGTGCTTCTATTTTCACGCACTGATATCTATTCGGTAAATGATTGATTAGGGAGTGTGTAGCCATTTACGCTTGATGTGATGGAATATGAGTAAATCCAGTACTTAATCATAATTACAATAATGTCACTAGTATTACAACGAAATATTATCACTGCGGGTAGCAATGAATGACAAGATAATGACACCGTATACCAGGAAAAACTGGTGCTTGCTTGACACCAATAAATCATACCATAATATTTCCACGTTGCCATATCTGCTAATATATCTCTGTAAATTCTCTTTATTTTCGGTAAAAATCTACGCAACAATTCCCGGTCTTCTAAACTTTATACGTAAAACATAAATTTAACAAATGAATATAAATGGAAGTTAAGATCTCTTGGGAAAGATAACCTAGTTTTACGAGAGAGAGAGAGAGAGAGAGAGAGAGAGAGAGAGAAGAGAGAGAGAAACAAGACCTACTTGACAAGAAACTATAATTAGCAAGAAATGCAGCCTGTATGGTCTAACGATCCACAGTAAAAATTCCCTGCGAAATAAATTCCCCTAAAAAAAATATATGGAAAAGGAAAGTTTTAAACTACCAAGTTTTAATTCCGGCAGCAAATAGAATAAAAATTCTGAACCTCGCTAGCTGCTTCCCCTCAGGGAGAATTTACACGGGAGAATTCCTGTCAGACAAGACAAGACACTCGGGCGTCGGCGTCTTGAGCAAATTATTTCATGTTAAATTACCTGTTAAGAGACAAGAAACTAACACATGAAGGCGATGTGTTTTTGCAAGGGAAAGAAATTTTTGGGGGAAGCCGCTAAACTTAAAAGTGTAGAACGAGCGATATTTTATACTCCACTGATTTTTCTATTTTATTACTTAACACAGTCTCATACACCACAGATATCTTTGTGAATATATGTGTGTGTATATATATATATATATATATATATATATATATATATATATATATATATATATATATATATATATATGTGTGTGTGTGTGTGTGTGTGGTGTGTGTGTGTGTGTGTGTGTGTGTATATGTATATATATAATCTATATATATATATATCATATATCTATAATATCTATATATACATATATATATATATATACAGAGAGAGATAGAGAGAGAGAGAGAGAGAGAGAGAGAGAGAGACTACTACTACCACTTCAATAAATAAATAAAAAAATACCGAGTAAATATAAAAGAGAATATATTTTATTCAGACGTACCATTCATAAAACTTTAACGTAAAATATTAAGAGGAATTCAACTTTTCTATCTCCCAGGAATTGTTGAGAGAGAGAGAGAGAGAGAGAGAGAGAGAGAGAGAGAGAGAGAGAGAGAGAGAGAGAGAGATCAGTTGTCCTCTGTCAATGCTGATGACTGCAACAGTAAATAATGCTACTCTTGGGGAAACTCAATATTTACTATAAAAATAATGTCGATATTGGCGAATGCTGCTTTTACCGTAAATATCGCTGCTCTCTGAACAATACAGAATGGTATTAGTTTACTCAGAACACAACAGTGAGATAGAGCGAAAAGAGTGTCGACTTCAATCGACTTAAAAATGTTTTTCTCCCATATACAAAAATAATGCAATTTACTCGCTAATATTTCTTTTATCATTTCGGTTTGTTTTATTAGTGTTTTGGGATCCAGAAAGTTAACTGTCGCTATATTCTTAATTGTTTTTCATCTTCAACAGAGTATAATTGCCCATGCTTACTCTGACGTTAATTCCTTAACTACCCAATCAGCGTTGGATTTTTAGTTTTCAACTGGAATTATGTTTCCGCCATCTTGGTCTCTGTGTGGTATCTGTTCTCTGTCCATAATCAGCAACTATCAGTGAAATTAATTTTGTACAAACATTGCATTCATATAATACCAAGTTTCGGGATAGGGAAATGTCATGACTGTCGACAATAGAGCATTCTGGAGAAAAACCTCCTATTTGGATGTGTGATGACCTTGACATATTCACGTTGGATATATCAGTAGGTAAATGATTTCATATACAAAATACATCGGGGTCTTTTCTGATAGACTGGATTTGATTTTCATGACACGGCACTGGCTAGAAAATAATGCTGCGTTTGAGTGTGTAAAGATTTTAAAAGATGACATTAGTGAAGGTGTAACAAGTGATTTGTATTGTGAAAGTAGGGGTTTCTGGCATTTTTTAAAGTGGTTTTGACGAATTCTGTTACAGACACACCCAAGCCTGACAATATTGGGGGACCACAGCGAGAAACCATAGTCTTGGGTCATGGTACAAAGGGGGCAAGAAATATGGAACAAAGGGGACAACAAATAATCAAAGCATGTAAGCAAGCAAATAATGTTTCTCTATGATTTATGAAGAATCCCTAAGCCGGGTTTGGCTAAGGAAGGAGAGGTTAGGGTGCACCTCATTATTCCTCTTAAATTATTTACGGCTCCTTAGGTTAGGTTAGGAGCAGGGGGTCAGCCATCAGCTGTCAGGTGGTGGTCACTGCTTCGTACGTTAGGTTAGGTTTCGCAAAGGCTCTGCAGTTTACTACGTTTAGACAAGTCTATGCAGTTATGTTTTTTTTTTTTTTTTTTTTACAAGCCCACCCCCGCTAACACACACACACACACACACACACACACACAAAATTCGGCATCCCACCCAGGTCTCCCTTTATCGTTTGATTTGGGGAGGAGGTCAAGTAGTAAATTAACCCCCCCCGCCCCCCCGCCCCCCCGCCCCACATTTACGGGAGAAATAATTTTCCAACTAGTTCGTATCACACCACAAACTATCTTTTATACTTGACATATCCGCTCGATTACTGGCTGAATACGAAAATTTACTAAAAAAAATGCAACATTATAAATTTTGGGTTCGGCAGATACAATTAATAGAACACCATAAAAGGAAGGCATTTTTTTTTGTCCACTCATGGCTTCATTCGGCGTGGTCTCATTTTTTATGGAATTGTATTAGAAAAATTCCTCCTTGTTTATACTGATAACACATTCCAAATTACCCATCATTTGGTGGTACTTTTGAGATTCACGTCCCAAGCTTTTGTGACGACTACAAAGAATCTGGCTTCCTTCTAAATAATAATAATAATAATAATAATAATAATATAATAATAATAATAATAATAATAATAATAATAATAATAATAATAATAATAATAATCAACTTACTCCTCAAGCGACAGATAAGTACGAAGCTGGTACTTCTGAGGTTCATTTACGAAGCCGTTTCGAAGCCAACAAAAAATCTGGCAAATTTCTTTGATAATAATAATAATAATAATAATAATAATAATAATAACAATAATAACAATAATTCAACTTACTCCCCAAGCAGACGGGTAACTAAGAAGCCACAAAGACCAGACGCCTTAAGGGAATCGACATAATATCCCGGATGGCCACTTTTACTTAAAGACCCGAACGAAACCTCCTTGACGAACATCTTAAAAAGACCATCAGCGCCGATTAAACTACTCGCTTTCACATCGCCACTAACATCAGCATCACCATCATCATCATCATCATCATCATCATCTCGTTAAATGGCGATAGAGTAAGCCGAAGTGCCGGAGGGAACCCCCGAAAATGGATGCTGGCCATTCATTTGCGGAGGGGGA
>NC_087209.1:23956845-23996845 GCF_015104395.2 Macrobrachium nipponense | reverse complement strand
GATACACCTATTTCCGTATGAAGAAAAGAAGAAGAAAAAGCGACCAACTCTTTCAGCTCCCCCGCTGAATACTTTTAAGTTACAAGAGCGATATGTTTACAGCAACTATAACGTCTTTTGAAAACCAGGAAAGTGTGAACGTTTAAGGGAAGGATGATTGTTGAAAAGGGAAGGATGATTGATGTAAAAGGAAGGATGATTGTTGGAAAGGGAAGGGAGACTGTTGACAAGTGGAAGGGTGTTCGTAAACTGAAAAACATCTTCTTTTAAAAGTTTACTGGTTTCAAAAGAAGAAACACTGCCGTTGTCGTTTATATACTTTAACGACGAAAATAATCATATATAAGAGGAGGGTTCGGTGTAAGGGTAAGGCCATTCTCTTTCCATTAACATAATAATATTTCAGTATTTCGGCGATGGAACTTGCAAGGTCTCTCATATGGTGTCTGATGGAAGCGGGAAAAGGTCAAAATTAATTTCGAAACTCACTGAAGCAAGTGAATTAATCACAGAAAACTGATGGTCATAATAAGTCACGGCCGCGACGCTGGAATGCTCACAGGATGAGGAACACTGGAAAAGACAAGAATTCTGCAAGGAGCAGTACGGTGATGTGGGAATTATATGGAATGTTCTTTAAAGATAAAAAAAAAATTAGATCATCGGATAATTAGTTTCCTGTAAAATGTTCCTTAGTAATATGCCATTATCGCCTACGTACATATGTGTAGGTAAGTGTTTACAATGCTTGTACGCGAATTTAGGGAAAAAAAAAGAGAGTATTGATAAAAGAATGTCTATTAGCGAACACTTTTAAACTATGCCATTAGTAGCAGGTGCATTTAAGACGAACGACACTAAGGCAAAGTTGATTGTATGGGAAGCTGCTATATATATACGGTTCTAAAGGGAAGACTCAGACATGTATTTAAAAAAAATAAAGCATTGGGAACGTTTGTACGGTATCAAAAACCTTTAATATGACAAGAATCCTCACAAAATCAATGGGACTTCCATCTACTCCAAACGATTGTACCCTGATAAGTTTACAGACCTCAAATTATTATCATAACAATAGAGCAAACATCATTAAAATGCAAATGAGATATAAGCAGCCTTTCATTTGCTGTTGAAATGCTATGTACGAATATCAGCTCTTTCAAACCCAATGAATTATTCACGAGCTCATAATTAAGAGTCTGAGATCAAGAATGCTGGATTGTCATTCAGATCTATCATCCATTTCCAAAATGCAGATCACCTTTGGGTACGAGTAAGAGGATTAAACAAAGCTATTACGGTCAACTCCCACACGGGAGACCGAACAGACAATTCGTTATGCCTCAGGGCAATGTTTCCTTGAGTTTACCGTGTTTGTTCTTAATTCTGCCACTCGCAGGAAAGATGATGAAGATAAGATTATATTGTCACCTCGGTGCTCTCTCTCTCTCTCTCTCTCTCTCTCTCTCTCTCTCTCTCTCCCCTGACCCATGTGGGCTAGAGGTGTAGCTACTATTCTCGACTCACAAACTTGGGGCCTGTGTTTGATTCCAGAACCTGATGGAGAGAAGAAATATTTGTTTTTTCTTCAAAAGTAAAAATATGCGTCCGTTGACCTTACCAGGGCATTATATACGTATCTGACTATAGGTTAATTACTTTGCGTTGCATCTAAGGTAGAAAGAGAGAAAAGAAAATGCCAGACGTGACGGATCAGTATTCCTCCAAAACCATATACCGGGCGCCATCATTTCTTAATTAAAAACATGAGTGCCAGACGAGGAAATCCTCACCCTCCGAGGTAAATCCTCTCTCTCTCTCTCTCTCTCTCTCTCTCTCTCTCTCTCTCTCTCTCTCTCTCTCTCCAACGACAAATTCTCGAAGACCCATAGGTCATTTCAGTTGCAACAACCACACCGAAATCAATGGAACTCAACTTTCAAATTCCTTTTTCTCTCTGAATGGCGTTGTTTTCTACTCTGTTTAATAAACCCCCGCAACAGTGAATATATATCCGCACGTCCATTAGATTTAACAACACCGAACTCAATAAAATATATTTAATCAATACAGCTCACCCTCTACTGAACTCCCTTTTGCAATTCTACCCGTTTAATGACCTAGATCTTTTGCCCAAATTACATTTCCCCAACCCAACTTCCCGATATAAATTACCTGAATAATCTCCCTATAATTCTCCACCTTTTCCCCTGTTCCCCTTCTCCATTATGTCATCACTATGATTGACGTCTTCCGGTCATCTGGCAATGTACCTGCCATCCAAATAATCCCTAAATTATTCTGGCTGATAGAAAAACAACCCTTACAAATGACAAGAGAATCGCGTATATTTTTCCCTTTAATTGAAGGGGGTTCATTTTTGCGCGAGCGCAATTTTCGTCCTGTAATACATTTCTCATAACGGTCATCTAACTCACAAACGCGAAAATTACTTCCAGTAAAGGCCAACGGAAGTGCCGACCGAATACTCAGTATCTACGCTAAGCCTAAATGGAAATAGAGCAGAGGAAGGGGATATAAGGAGGACTGACCTAATCCGGGAGAATCCGACAGACCAGCCATTAGAAAAGTTACGATAATCCAGCTAAAGAAAATAGAATAAAGGAATTTATATATGAATCTGACCATAGAAAATAAATCAATAGACGAAAAACCAACTAATCAAAGACGTATTTTAAAAATAAAGTTATAGAACGGCGTGAAACGCGATGAAATTAAGTAAATAATTCACGAGAATCGACTTAACAAATCATCAGGCCATGAGAAACCACCCATTAAAAAACGTACAAGAAAGAACTGAAATCAAGTTACATTAACACAGAGAGAGGCAGAGAACACAACGACGTTTCATTTCATAATACAATTGTCTTTACATCCCCTCCATCGACAGAGAAGGGGAAAAAAACCACGTTCCTCCCATCAGGCGAAATTCCATCCGCCAAGAAGAAGAAGAAGAAGAAAAGAAGAAGAAGAAGTGTCATTTCGACTGCTGATATCCTTTCCCCATTCATGTCGCTAATTCCAATTCCCTCAACTCCCTCGCACATCTGCCGCTCCCATTTCAAACTCTTAAATTTAGTTATCTCCGTCGTAATCTTCACAAGGCTGTTCCTTCACCTAACTTCTAGGAATCACTTTTCAAAGGGGATAAAAAAAAAAAGAAAAAAAAATAAGATTCATTGGTGACACTTTAAATCATTGAAGACATCCTGACTTCTTTTGATGTCGAGGGCTTTGTAAAATGCAAAATCGATTATTGCGAAGAGAAATAATGATAGAGGGACTGAATTGTCAAAACGATGTCTACTGTAGTTAGAACAGTGGGATATATATTAATTATATAGAGAAACCTAAAAGAGACATACTTAAAGAGGCAAACTGATGGACTGGACAATTTTATTGAGGCTAACTAATAACATCGGAAATTAGATCATCATTTAAATAATCATTTAATACTGTAATTCAGATCGTTGTTCGCATAGCCATGAAAAAAAAGGAACATGGATTAAGGCCCAACTATTGATGGTGCTGAAGTTAAATCGCAATAATTTTGCGCTTTCAACAGCGAGCTTTCATGTTTAGGCCGAGATTTCGATGATAGTGAAAGAATTTCGTTGTCATCCACATAGTAGATGAACTGCGTGGCCCATTTGCGACAGCATTTGAGCTTTTCTAATAATGCTACTCCATTTCTTTGGACTTTCCACTCACCACGGTACTGATTTCGCTATTGTTATCTGTAAAAAAAAAAAAAAAAAAAAAAAAAAAAAAAAAAAACAAAAAAAAAAAAAAAAAAAAAAAAAAAAAAAAAAAAAAAAAGCGTCCAATATGCATTTAAGTGTATACTCAAAGAGGGAGGTTTGAGCATGTAATTCTCCAGTGTAGTTACTCACAGAATCAATATACATTTATTTGAGAAAAGATTTGTATCTACCAGCACCTATCGTATCTTTTTTTTTTACGAACGACTGAAATTCATAAAGGATTACTTTTAAATTGTGTGTGCAAACAACGCAGGCTTTGTCAAAACGCCATTGATACGCCACAACGCTGTAACCATTTTTTTTTTTTTTGTCCAGTTCGGGAGGTGTAACGGAACATGTGAGAACTCTGGTAATATAATTTATTTTTCATTTCACCCATAGGAATGCTAGGAATATAATGACTATAGTTAAGCCAGTATGAATTCGTATTGCCAATAACGAATTTCATATTGCCAATAATGATAAATACTAAACCATAATGAAAGAATTTAAAGAAATGAATATGATCCTTAAGCTGTAGGACGGTTTAAAAAAGGAACGAAAAATCTACCTGTTATATAAAGGCGTTTGAACATGTACCAACTTTTATACATTTTTTAACAGTAATATATGTAAATTTTATTATATTCTTTATAAAGAAAATTCAGGAAAACACATCTCTCTCTCTCTCTCTCTCTCTCTCTCTCTCTCTCTCTCTCTCTCTCTCTCTCTCTCTCCACATGCAAAAAATAAATCGCATTCATAATATATCCTTTCTGCCATGAAAATTCAATTCCAATGTCAATACTCGCAAGAAAAATAAAATCATATTTCATCTCAAAATAGAGAGATATCTGAATGAAAACATTTACATTTCTCCCCCCAAAAAATCAAATTCCTATAAACGCCACTGAAATAGCAGCATATACATCAAAGAAAAGAATGAAATCGCAGCTGTACCTGGATATGTACAGTTATCCTGAATAAACCGATTCCCTTTTATTTTTTCAACGTAATACAAATACATATGTTAGAGTCAGCTGAGACGTCAAATACAGTTGTAAAGTAAACTTTTATGGAAATAAAATGATAGACTGGGAATAGGTAAAGCTTAAGATCAATCTACAATATATGATGCTAATACCATGGTCATGTGTAAAATAATTATAATTATTAAAGACACAAAATTAACTTTGGTGAAAGAGGCAAACGGGCAGAATTTATTTTTTTAATTACACCCCTCAAAAAAAATATAAAGAAACTGGCAATAAATTATTGGATCTACTTGATGAAAAAAAATAACAAATCCATCAATGCAATTTTTTCATTAAACCAACTTTTCTAAAATTGGAGAGACATGAAGTAAGGCGCTTCTCGTTGCCCAAATCTTTTCAGAACTTTTGGATTAAGAGAAAGACCCCGTATAAAAAAAAATCACAGCGACTTCCTACACTTACGCAAAACCACACTCGGCAACGTTTCGACATATCCTGGATATACCTTCATTTGCATGCACCGGACAATCACTCCTGCGGTTCCAGGATTCTGAGGCCCTTTCCAGCCAACACTTCTAAAGAGCCCACCCGGACACTTTGAAGTCTCCAGCCTTCGTGAGAAAATAAACAATTATCGAAACTTACTACAAACATTTGAAGTTGTTGTGAGTGGCAATCTGTCAAGATCTTTTACCCAACTATGTTATTTGTGAATCTAATTCAGTAATTATTCACAATTTATCTACTGAGGGAAATTCCTACTGCCTTGATTGTTATGAAAAAATCGATGGAATTTATTTCCCAGGCAAGATATTTATTTTTATTATTATTATTATTATTTTTTTTTTACATTTGAGTTGTTTCTACAAATGGAGGAAGTAATGTTAAAGAGATGTTGGAACAATCGAGGAACTTTCCAAGGACATATGAAGATGGAGCTATTGGCATCTGCACTGGAGTTATAAGAATCTGTTCAGCAACAATTATCCAACCATTAAATGAATCGCTCAATCAAATCCGCTGGTATGGGCAAGCTAAACAAAACATCATTCATTAGGTCATAAATTACACTCTTCTGCCCAATAAAAGCCACGATTTTCTTCTCTTCCTTTAAAATGTGAATTCCCAAGCTATGAGGTATGCGTGACTGCACTAATGAGCATGATTCGGTCATTCTAATCCCCATAAAATCAAACTATAATTCGAAACATGCAAAGCGATCATACAATAGAACGTCTTGATTGTAAGTCAGTGGTTAGGCCCAGAGTAAATAGCAGTGGAACTGGAGATGTTTCTGGAAAAAGAAAATAGTATCTATTAAGCCCATTTTCTTTCATTCTGTTGCCATATCTAGCAACAATGGTAGATTGATCCGTCCCTCAGCTCTTCATTCATTAATTTTATCACAACTGACGAAACGCATAAAAAAATTTCCCATCTAAAATATTCTGTGAGTTGAAGAATTCAGCATTAAAACCCTTCCAACCCCTCCAGTCTATTTGAAATAATAAAAGAGTCAGCCCTAACACCAGTCTTCGAAAAAAAATCTCATTACGCTGTGCCCCTGGGCTGACGTTGTCTTTTTTCCCCACGCTAAGAAAATACGACAATGAGGTGCCCCTTGGCTGTTTCCGCGTCAGCCGTTATACACACGGCGAGCACTTTTACTTGGGGACCTGAATGTAGCGAGATGGAAGCTTGTAGTTTGATGTGAATTTTGAAACTAGTATTAATCAAAATTTTAACTAAATGCTGGACAGAGCTGTTGCACTGTATATAACTGATCTGTTAAAATGTCTTGAGACCTACAAAATTATACTAAAGTATACATGACAGATAGACAGATATGTAAAAAAGCATGCGTATGTACCTTCAAACATGATTTTAAAAAGTGTGTGTGTGTGTGTGTGTGTGTGTGTGTGTGTGAGAGAGAGAGAGAGAGAGAGAGAGAGAGAGAGAGCACGACTTTTGCAGCATAGGCGAGAAAGACAATAAAAGATACAGAGAAAAAATAGGCGGGAATTCCAACGACTCCTTTGGCGCTGGGTAAAAGTACCAGAAGAATGCGGGTTGATATCGAGCTCAGGTCGTTGCACAAGAGTTATTTGATCAACAATGAAGACTTTGGTGTTGGAATTGGAGGAAAAACTTCCAACCTTCTATTCATTTGAGAGATTACTGCAATCAAACACAAAAAGTTTAATTATTTGGTTTACTCCGTTTAGCAGTTATCAAATTTGATGTAATCCCCTCGAAATATGCATTGTCTATATTCTATACGACGTATGCTCTCTCGCATACTTTGATTAATAATAAAATATAATATATGCTGTATACATTGTATTCTGTTTCTTTGCGTATTCTGATTACTTGACAATTTTCGTATTGAGATCACGATTTCATAGACAAATCTGTTTTTGAAAATTAAGGGGATGTTGCAAATTTTTTTTTTCAATATCTAAGCAAACAACATATCATGTTTATCTGATCCATCCTTGTTTGAAACACTGACAACATATTTAGGGGGAAGCAATGCTGACAACTGTCATGTAAAGACAATAACTTTGACTAATATTTTTTTCCCCACGAGTATAATCCAAATTTTTGCCTCTCCCTCACAAGGCTGCTCTCAACAGCCTTGTATAATTACAGCAATTCGGGACTTAAATTTTTAATCCTCAGTACGCAATGTTATGTATTGGACTTTAAAAAACCATTTAATTTTAGCAAATGGGAAATATTCCTCAGTATCTCTAAATGTTCAGAAATCATCTGATGTCGCAAAACGTACTTTTTGAATCATTTCATTTTCATCAAGTGAAATACTAAAATATTTCGAAAAACACAGCAACAGAGGCAAAAAGGTAAATTAAGAATTAGTAATGGAAATCATATTTCCTTTAACCCCAGAGCGATTCAGTCGTTAATAATACTGCAACGTAGGTATTTTTATTTGCATTGTCGGCTGCAAAACCTCTCAGGGTATGAAGGATTGCACATTTTAAGATTATCATATTCCACAGAGCAAAAGAATCAATACACGTACTCTTCTTCGTAATGCAAATAAGACACTGAGGTGATAAATACAATAAACAAAATCATCCTTACTAGATGCAAAAACACCTCACCACTAACAGTGATTATATGCGTTCACTTATGCGCACGTTGACACATACACACACACACTCCTATCAATCGACACAAAATCAAACAACTTCCAGACAATCAAATAATTAGATATTCATTACGTCCTCTGGGTATGAAAATATTCCTCGTGTAGACTTACAGAAAAAGATGAAGCATTCCTAAGAAAAGATCATGATATCAGGGGGGATGCCTGCAAGCAAAATTTGCCTTATGCAAATATTCTGCCAAGTAATTTCTCCTGGGTGAACTAAGTACCTCAGAGAGAGAGAGAGAGAGAGAGAGAGAGAGAGAGAGAGAGAGAGAGAGAGAGAGAGAGAGAGCGTATATGTGTATGATAAATGGCATAAAAAGTATTTTGATGTATGCTGAAGCTTATATACATGTATTTTTGAGAGAGCATAATACGTTTTGGAAGAGAGAGAGAGAGAGAGAGAGAGAGAGAGAGAGAGAGAGAGAGCCACCAGATGTGTCCGTTCGGAAACGGTATCCGATTATCGGAAGATGTGTGACGTGTTGTATGGAACATTTTGAGGCTTTTCATGTGACAGACTGATGCTCTTAGTCGATGCACCAGGTGGCCAGTCTCTATACTCTTCAATTAGGTTACCCGTTTGTCAAACAAAGTTGGTAAACAAATCAGGGTCAGTCAATATTTAATACCAACAGGGAATCATCCGTTTCCTCTGTCACTATATATATCGGTATATACAATGAACTGAAATATACTACTTTTTTTTATTTCATTATTGCTAATGATTTCCCAACCAAGTGTTCGCTTTTACTTTTTTTTTTTTTTTTTTTGGGGGGGGGTGGGGGGGGGTAAAATTTTTAGGAGCACCTTTCCTTCATTTCCCTTTTAAGCAACGAGTGAAAGGTCTAAAGTTTTGGCAGCAATTTGATAAACTACATGCCTACCGGGATTTTTACTAAAATTCCATTTTAACAATAAACACAATTATCTAAATCATCACTTGCAAGTTAATCACGAAATACAGAACGACGTCATTAAGTATGTTCTAAATGAACATAATAAATTGCTGCTCAGTTTACAAGCAAAGTCTGATGTTTTACAGATGATGCCCACTTTCATTCTCAAATAATCTAAAAATTATATATATATATATATATATATTATATATATATATATATATATATATATATAAATTAACCATCGTGTCTCTAAGGAAGTAAATAAACCTTGACGATCAAGCCGAGTCCCCTAACCAAAAATAAACCCGGGGATTGAATTCTAAAGTCCTAGAACAGAAAATGTTAACGGATGTTAAAAAAAAATATAAAGACAGATGTAACCGCGGTACCTAAGTCCTGATAACACAATACCAAGCCAGTTCTTACCAAATTGTAATGATACCAAGTTGAAAAGAATTTACAATAACGACACCCTCATGTCCAGAAATTCGAGCAGATGGTTTCAAACCACAATGGAACCCAAGTCAAAATGGAAACGGGTAACCAAACTCTCATGGTACCACACAGGTACTAAGACCACAACAGCCAATTATTAAGAACTCGATTCCCTGGAAACGAAAATAGACCTGCTGATGAAAAATCGAGGAGCCTTTCCCAAGGTACTAAAAACGCCTCGAGATGATCGGACATGGATGTTATTAAACCTAAACCAGGTTACAGACCGCGACCCACTTCCATAGGTCGAAAACATTCCCTCATGATAACAATGTTCTCTTTTGAATACTGAAGATCCCTGACACTTTAGTCATCATTATACGAACTGCAAATACCTTCTTGCATACATAGTATGGATGTGACTATTTGTGTCAGAACCAATTACCTCTAATCTCTTGGATTCATCAAATCGAACAACGTCACATACTCTTCGTTTTTCATTTTTTATTTATTATTATTATTATTATTATTTTTTACAGAAGAGAAGCCAACTATCTCACATGCCGGAGAGGCTGAGGAAGTTTGCGATTAAAAGCAGGCTTTCGTAGGTAATGCAACCTTTATGGTCAACAGGAATGCATTATCTGTGATACGATATTTGGAGAATCATATTATACGTGAAACTGTGTTTCACTAGATTTAAGAAAATGAAACTTTCCAGCTAGCTCCCTTCAAAAGTGGATTCACATTTTGGTAAGAGACGTTAATGCTATATAAACAAGCTTCCTAGTGGCATACCCCTTGTGAACAGATGATGGTAGTGGTGGTGGTGGTGGTGGTGGTGGTGGTGGTGGGGGGGGGGGGGGGTGGCGGCGGTTACGCAATGGGCAGTTTGCAGCCTATAATCTACCTTAATTTAAAAAAAAAATTTTAGTGTTTCTATACAGCTGGAAAACTTCCTGATGCGAAATTTGGTATATCCCAACACGTTACTGAGATCAATTCTTGCAATATACTTGGTCCTTACATTTTCAAAGCGAGTTAGCTTCTAAGGTTTGTCGGAAGACTATTTTGTACCATAATCGTGGAAGACAATATGACAGCAATGCCCAAGTACATCCAAGAGAAAACCCATTCACACTCTTCCCACTGAGTTGGGCTATTTAACACTAAGTCTTCAATCCTCTACAAAACACTGAAAATATACAGAAAAAGGCGTGATCAGACCTCCAGGTTACTCAGGATGCGTGTAAGATTTTCCCATCACCTATAAGTTGTAAACATTATATTCCTAACTTTAAACGTAAATTAAAACGTGCTAAAAACCTACGGGCAAATAGAGCCTAGTCCCACCAACGAAAATTGAAATAAATACACTATATTTTTTTTTTTTTAGAAATAATTGTTCTGTACTGTTTAACATGCACATTATTTACTTTTTGAAATTTTTCATTCTAATAATAAATCATGATATCCTATCCTAAAATTCCTGTATCTTTAACTTAACGCGAAACACCATTTTCAGACCTTTTTAGGCTGTTCCATGGGGCTTTCCTACTCCCCCAAAAAGAACAGCAACAGCAACAACTACAAAGTAGTTTGTAGGCTTACTCCCCGAGTAAGCGAAAACTGAACTTCAGTTTGAGTTTGAAATGATAAAACTGACTCTGAGGATGGGATGTCGTGTCTCCAGCGAGCAACGGTTACTGGGTCTCTATATTAGATTCCACTCTTAAGGGAGAGTATTTTACTTGGCAGCATACTGTCACTCACCCAGGATATTTCATGTTTAAATTTCCATTTTATTTTCATATCATAACCCGACCAGGATGGGACACGGAAATACGATATATTGAGATTTTTGTTTTATTAAACTTTTACCTGCAACTATGACCTGGAAGGAGTAACAACAAAAGAACTAATAGACAATAATAACAGATTTTCCTATTTTTTTCTACAATCGGGTTATGGGTGAACTCTGTTGTCAACTATAGCCGATTCACTTAAGGTAGATTCTTGGGTGAGACCTGTGCCTACGAGATGTTTGTTTGACCGCCTCTGATTGGCTGGTTCCGGCAGGTAGGGGGTCGCTCAATGTCATATTTTTACCAAATATCAATTTTTACCG
The DNA here is from genome assembly GCF_015104395.2 of Macrobrachium nipponense. Classification (NCBI taxonomy): domain Eukaryota; kingdom Metazoa; phylum Arthropoda; class Malacostraca; order Decapoda; family Palaemonidae; genus Macrobrachium; species Macrobrachium nipponense. Next base: position 23,985,446 of record NC_087209.1, on the reverse strand, counting down.
TAGTTTTAACATTATTTATTTTATACGGTCATTCATAAATTCACTGATATGCATTTCAAATTAAATTCATTATAGCGCTGGATAATCCTTTGGATTCTAGTGCTTGGCTCCAAACCTAAATTCCATTCCATTTCTCAATGTCATATTTTCGCCTGCAGCTTAGTAAACTAGCAATATGTTTTTATTTCTTCATTTATTTCACGTTTTGCACAAGATAGGAAGGTAAATTTTATATATATATATATATATATAGATATACATATGTTAAGGATTTTTAAGGTCAAATGACACTCGTTTAAACAAAATGAAGCATATCTCTACTGGCAACTTAACCTACCCTTGTTCCACTGCAGATCACTCTGGGGAGTTGGCTGAAAGAGCAAGCTAGGCAAAATAAACTCCCCTAGTTACAAAAAATATACTTTTTATTTCCCAAAATTAGCTAACATTAAAATGGAATAAAATTAATTAACTTTGACCCAAAAGAAACGTTAAACTATCATGTTCCTCTCAAAATCATATTTAAGTAAGTACCCCTCCCTCTTGTCTCACTCTGTCCGACTAATCATAATATTTTAATAAGTCAATGCAAGTCTAGAGAATCCATTTTTCTATATGGCGACTTCGAATCCATCTAAAATAAAGAGACCACAATTATGACACCGCTTTAACCATGAAAGTTAATCAAAAAGAATGTGTACCGCACCCCACTTCTCTTTCTCCAGACAATGATTGACACTTCAAAGGTTAACTTTTTCAAAGTTCTCTCTTACGTTACCTTATCCGATGGACCTGCAACACCTCTTCCAGGCGTGTTCCACACTCTGTCAAAACCAATCAGTGAGTCCTCCCTTTGCACTGATCCCCAAAGAATAAATGTCATTTACGAACACACACCGACACACCCTATCTTGCACACAACAAACACAGATGCTTCATGCCCACAAAGTGCATTGGTAATCTATCCTGTCTGTTTTTCATTTCAGCATATTCGAGGAATCCAGCACTTGTCTCTAACCGGACAGAGCTGAGATTAGCCATTCACAATCGTGCCTTTAAGATATATATATATATGTATATATATATATATATATTATATATATATAGATATATTATATATATATTATATATATTGTGTACATACTGACCTCTAAATTGTAACTATGTTTATTGTAACAATTATAGTGCTTGCGCTTTTTCAGAGACTAGCACCACAAAAATAATTATGATTGAAATAACTCAGGGAATCAGAAATATTGTTTGATAACGCCATGATCACTAGCCATGTTTATTTGATTGTTTTCCGATATATAAAGAATTTTTATGTTAAATTTAGCCATAGTTGAGAAATAATCGTAATTTCTAAATATTTTTCACAAGAAGTTTTAGTTTTCTATTTAATTTTGATAATGAAACATAAATCGTTTGACACGTGAGACTGAAAAAGCAAGAAAGAGAGACAGAGAGTGGTGAAAGACGAAAGGAAAAGCGTCATCAGATCTGAATCCCAGGTCGTGTCCCCTGTGCCAGGTAAGTGAGTGTGAGGGACTAAGAGTCTTCTCAGAAGCCGGATGATTCGCAACATAATATGACATAATCTAAATTTTTTCTTCTCCTATCACAAACATCTAAAATCTGAAAGCGCCATTATATTCAGAGTGAATTTATCTTATAAAAACACGTTTTATATCAGTGATATCGCATGATTGGTACAAAATCCGATGATAAGAAAAAACAAGTAATTCCTTTCTGTTTATCTTATTAATTTCAGGTAATCATGATTTAGTTGTACAATTAATACCGAATCCTTTGGTACAACCGAAACTTTCCTATCTTGTGCAAAACGTAAGATAAATGAAGATATAAAAATATATAGCGAGTTTTCTAAGCTGCAGACGAAAATATGACACTGAGCGTCCGCCTACCTCCCGGTGCCAGCATATCAGAGGCGGCCAAACAAACATCTCGTAGGCATAGGGGTCACCCAAGAATCTGCCTTAAGTGAAGAGAGAGAGATATATATTATTTGGTTAAGCGTGACTTTTTTAAAAAATGCCTTTGACAGGAGAAACTAGTGTATCAGCCCACAGTGGAATTTCTATTAATTACCAATGTAAAGTATTTCTGTTCCATCAACTAACATAAGTTCATCACTCGTAGATGATATGTTTCTGATACTGATCAAAGCATGATCGTCTCGAATTAGGTGTCCATAGCTGAATCTATGGCAAAAACAAAAAGAAAATTAATACTTACAAATTGACATGATTCTGGAGAAAGGTTTCGGATAAGTTCAAAGCTATGGAACTTCGAATGAAAGAAAAAAAAAACTAGAAACGATCGACTGTCTGTTGAGCCCATAACCATTCTTACTTTTACCAAAATAGAGAATAGTAGTGTGCTGTCATAAAGAAAAGCATAGACACTTCAAACAAGCAATACCGGTCATTTGCTGAAGTGTCATTGAAGTAAAATACGAAAAGTCCTGTAAACCATAACAGTAATCCCTTCAGGAATAGTGGACTTTACCATCTCTACTATCTAACATTTCCATTCGTTCCTTTTACTCTGTGAAGAAATACATTTTAAAAGATACCTTTGTAGTGGCGATCATGGTTTAGGCAGTTATGCGATCTCAGGAAATTCTTAACTTCAATAAAAATAAAGGGCAAATATGCCTAAATTAGAAAAAATCTCGTCGTGAATTCTGTCTATGCTCTTTTTATTTTCATGACCCTCTTTCCATGACTTTTGCAAACATGAATAGGGCTCTTTGCGCGGATAAGCTTTCCCAGTTAGTAAAACCAGTATCAGGCTCAGGAAGAACAGTATTATGGTAATCGGAGAGCACGTTCAGTTTGCAAAGGAATTATTACAGTAAGCGAAGAGAGTATTTAGTTAGTAAAGGAGAAAAGCCGTGAAAGCATTTTCCTTTTTTGCAAAACCATCATAATAAAAGGAAAATCACTCAGCTAGTAAAACTAATCTATATTGTAGCTATAGTAGATTCACATCAACCGTGCAATTAATGTCTAGGCCAGTCCCTTACGACGCCCCTGATTAGCTTGATAAGCCAATCACAGGGCTGGAAACTCTCAGTTTCTCTCGAGAGTTCATATGGGTAGGATGTATGTTTCACCACTCCTGAGGGATACGTCTTTCAAAAGTATCCCTCAGGAGAGCTGGAAAATACGTCCTGCCAATGTGAACTCTCGAGAGAGACAGAGTTTCCAGCCATGTGATTGGCTTATCAACAGCCAATCAGGAGCGTCGTAAAGGACTGGCCTAGACATCAAATAAAGTTGGTAAACAAATCAGGGTCTGTCAGTATTTAATACCAACAGGGAATTATCCGTTTCCCCTGTCACTATATATATCGGTATATACAATGAACAGATATATACCATTTTTTTATAATTTCATTATTGCTCATGATTTTCCAACCAAGTGTCGCATGTACTTCTAAGGTTTTTTTTTTTTTTTTTTTAAATAGCATCTTTCCTTCATTTCCCTTTTAAGCAACGATCGAAAGGTCTAAAGTTTTGGCAGCAATTTGATAAACTACATGCCTACCGGGATTTTTACTAAAATTCCACTTAAACAATAAACACAATTATCTAAATCATCACTTGCAAGTTAATCACGAAATACAGAACGACGACATTAATTATGTTCAAAATGAACATAGAAAAAAGTGCTGCTCATTTTACAAGTAAAGTCTGATGTTTTAAAGATGATGCCCACTTTGATTCACAATTTGATTGTCAAACAATCTAAAAATTATATATAAATATATATATATATATATATATATACATATATATATATAATATTATAATTATATTAATATATATATATATTATATATATAATATATATATATATTATATAGTACATATATGTGATTACACCATCGTATCTCTAAGGAAACAAATGAACCTTGACGATCAAACCGACGCCCCTAACCAAAAATGAACCCAAGGGATTGAATTCTAAAGTCCTAAAACAGAAAATGATAACGGATGTTGAATAAAAAAAAGACAGATGTAACCGCGGTACCTAAGACCTGATAACACAATACCAAGCCAGTTCTTACCAAATTGTAATGTTGCCAAGATGAAAAGAACTTACAATAACGACACCCTCATGTTCAGAAATTCGAGCAGATGGTTTCAAAACCACAATGGAAACCCAAGTCAAAATGGAAAACGGGTAACCAAAACTCTCATGGTACCACACAGGTGCCTAAAGACCACAACAGCCAATTTATTAAGAACTCGATTCCCTAGAACCGAAAATAGACTTGCTGATGAAAAATCGAGGAGCCTTTCCCAAGGTACTAAAAACGCCTCGAGATGATCGGACATGGATGTTATTAAACCTAAACCAGGTTACAGACCGCGACCCACTTCCATAGGTTGAAAACATTCCCTCATGATAACAATCTTCTCTTTGAATAATGAAGTTCCCTGACACTTTAGTCATCATTATACGAACTGCAAATAACTTCTTGCATACATAGTATGAATGTGAGTATTTGTGTCAGAACCAATTACCTCTAATCTTGGATTCATCAAATCGAACAACGTCACATACTCATCGTTTTTCATTTTTTATTTATTTATTATTATTATTTTTTACCGAAGAGAAGTCAACTATCTCACATGCCGGAGAGGCTGAGGAAGTTTGCGATTAAAAGCAGGCTTTCGTAGGTAATGCAACCTTTATGCTCAACAGGAATGCATTATCTGTGATACGTTATTTGGAGAATCATATTGTACGTGAAACTGTGTTTCACTAGATTTAAGAAAATGAAACTTTCCAGCTAGCTCCCTTCAAAAGTGGATTCACGTTTTGGGAAGAGACGTTAATACTGTATAAACTAGCTTCCTAGTGGCATACTCCTTGTGAACAGATGGTGGTGGTGGTGGTGGTGGGGGTGGTGGTGGTGGAGGGGCGGGGGGCTACGCAAGTGGGCAATGCAGTTGCAGCCATATAATCTACATTAATTTTGAAGAAATTTTTAATGTTTCTATAAAGCTGGAAAACTTCCTGATGCGATATTTGGTATATCCCAACACGTTAACTGAGATCAATTCTTGCAATATACTTGGTCCTTACATTTTCAAAGCGAGTTAGCTTCTAAGGTTTGTCGGAAGACTATTTTGTACCATAATCGTGGAAGACAATATGACAGCAATGCCCAAGTACCTCCAAGAGAAAACCTATTCACTCTCATCTCACTGAGTTGGGCTATTTAACACTAAGTCTTCAATCCTCTCCAAAACACTGAAAATATACAGAAAAAGGCGTGATCAGACCTCCAGGTTACTCAGGATGCGTGTAAGATTTTCCCATCACCCATAAGTTGTAAACATTATATTCCTAACTTTAAACGTAAATTAAAACGTGCTAAAACCTACGGGCAAATAGAGCCTAGTCCCACCAACGAAAATTGAAATAAATACGCTATATTTTTTTTTTGAAATAATTGTTCTGTACTGTTTAACATGCACATTATTTACTTTTTAAATTTTCATTCTAATAAATAAATCATAAATATCTTATATTCCTATATCTTTAACTTAACGCGAAACACCATTTTCAGACCTTTTTAGGCTGTTCCATGGGGCTTTCCTCCTCCCCCAAAAAGAACAGCAACAACAACTACAACAAAGTTGTTTGCAGGCTTACTCCCCGAGTAAGCGAAAACTGAACCAGTTTGAATTTGAAATGATACAACTGACTGAGGATGGGATGTCGTGTCTCCAGCGAGCAACGGTTACTGGGTCTCTATATTAGATTCCACTCTTAAGGGAGAGTATTTTACTTGGCAGCATACTGTCACTCACCCAGGATATTTCATGTTTAAATTTCCATTTTATTTTCATATCATTACCCGACCAGGATGGCACACGGAAATACGATATATTGAGATTTTTGTTTTATTAAACTTTTACCTGCAACTATGACCTGGAAGGAGTAACAGCAAAAGAACTAATAGACACAATAATAACAGATTTTCCTATTTTTTTCTACAATCGGGTTATGGGTGAACTCTGTTGTCAACTATAGCCGATTCACTTAAGGTAGATTCTTAGGTGAGCCCTATTCCGGCAGGTAGGCGGTCGCTCGATGTCATATTTTTACCAAATATCAAATTTTACCCGTAGTTTAAAATAATTTATTTTATACAATCATTCATAAATTCACTGATATGCATTTCAAACTAAATTAATTATAGCGCTGGATAATCCTGACTTCCATTCCATTCCTCAGTGTCATATTTTCGCCTGCAGCCTATAAACAAGCAATATTTTTTTTTCATTTATCTCATGTTTTGGAGAAGATATATATATATATATATATATATATATATATATATATATATATATATATATATATATATATACATATACATAATACAAACACACACACACATGTATATATATATATATAGAGAGAGAGAGAGAGAGAGAGAGAGAGAAGAGAGAGAGAGAGAGATACACGTATATATCGGTATATACTGACCACTAAATTGGATAGAGTATTATTACATTATAGTGCTTGCGCTCTTTCAGAGTCTAGCACAACAAAAATGAAATCAATAATTAGTGTACGACTGCTGAGTTGTGTTGCTAGATAACGCTATGATCAGTAGCCATGTTTACTTGATTGTCTTTCTCATATAAAGAATTTTTATGTTAAATTTAGACATAGTTGAAAAATAATCGTGATTTCTTAATATTTTTCTCAAGAAGTCTTAATTGCGATTTAATTTTGGTAATGAAACATACATCGTTTGCCACGTGAGACTGAAAAAGCAAGAGAGAGAGAGACAGAGAGTGGTGAGTAACGAAAGCAAAAGCGTCATTAGATCTGAATCCCAGGTCGTGTCCCCTGTGCCAGGTAAGCGAGAGTGAGCACTAAAAGTCTTTTCAGAATCCAGATGGATGATCCGCAACATCATAACATAATCTTAATTTTTTTTCTATCCTATCACAAACATCTAAAATCTGAAATCGCCACTATATTCAGAGTGAATTTATTTTATAAAAACACAAGTTTTATATCAGAGTGATCGCATGATTGGTACAAAATCCGATGATAAGTAAAAACAAGTAATTCCTTTGTGTTTATCTTATTGATTTCAGGTAGTCCTGATTTAGTTGTACAATTAATACCCAATCGTTTGGTACGGCCGAAACTTTCCTATCTTGTGCAAAACGTAAGATAAATGAAGAAATAAAAATATATTGCGAGTTTTCTAAGCTGCAGACGAAAATATGACACAGCCACCGCCTACCTCCCGGTACCAGCCAATCAGAGGCCGCCAAACAAACATCTCGTAGGCATAGGGGTCACCCAAGAATCTGCATTAAGTGAATTAGCTATAGTGATTTAATTTCTTACAGCTTAACTACTGTATAGCGCATAACTTCAATGTGTGTGTGTGTGTGTGTGCGTGGAGAGAGAGATATATATTATTTGGTTAAGCGTGACTTTTTTTTTTAAAATGCCTTTGACAGGAGAAACTAGAGTATCAGCCCACAGTGGAATTTCTATTAATTACCAATGTAAAGTATTTCTGCTCCATCAGCTAACATAAGTTCATCACACGTAAATGATACGTTTCTGATACTGATCAAATCATGATCGTCTCGAATTAGGTGTCCATAGCTGATTTTATGGCAAAAAGAAAAAGAAAATTAATACTTACAAATTGACAAGATTCTGGCGAAAGGTTTCCGATAAGTTCAAAGCTATGGAACTTCGAATAAAAAAATAAAAACAACGAGAAACGATCGACTGTCTGTTGAGCCCATAACCATTCTTACTTTTACCAAAATAGAGAATATCAGTGTGCTGTCATAAAGAAAAGCATAGACACTTCAAACAAGCAATGCCGGTCATTTGCTGAAGTGTCATTGAAGTAAAATACGAAAAGTCCTGTAAACCGTAACAGTAATCCCTTCAGGAATAGTTGACTTTACCAACTCTACTATCTAATAACATTTCCATTCGTTCCTTTAACTCTGTGAAGAAATACATTTTAAAAGATAGCTTTGTAGTGGCGATCATGGTTTAGGCAGTTATGCGATCTCAGGAAATTCTTAACTTCAATAAAAATAAAGGGCAAATATGCCTAAATTAGAAAAAACTCGTCGTGAATTCTGTCTATGCTCTTTTTATTTTCATGACCCTCTTTCCATGACTTTTGCAAACATGAATAGGGCTCTTTGCGCGGATAAGCTTTCCCAGTTAGTAAAACCAGTATCAGGCTCAGGAAGAACAGTATTATGGTAATCGGAGAGCACGTTCAGTTTGCAAAGGAATTATTATAGTAAGCGAAGAGAGTATTTAGTTAGTACAGCAGAAGTGCAGTGAAAGCATTTTTTTTTTTTTTGCAAAACTATTGTAATAAAAGGAAAATCATTCCGCTAGTAAAACTAATCTATATTCTAGCTATAGTAGATTCACGTCAACCGTGCAATTGATGTCTAGGCCAGTCCCTTACGACGCCCCTGATTAGCTTGATAAGCCAATCACAGGGCTGGAAACTCTCAGTTTCTTTCGAGAGTGCACATGGGTAGGATCTATGTTCCACTCCTCCTGAGGGATACGTCTTTCAAAAGTATCCATCAGGAGAGCTGGAAAATACGTCCTGCCTATGTGAACTCTCGAGAGAGACAGAGTTTCCAGCCTTGTGATTGGCTTATCAATAGCCAATCAGGAGCGTCGTAAAGGACTGGCCTAGACATCAAAAGCACGGTTGATGTGAATCTACTATAGCAAAAGCAGTATTATAGTAAGAGAAACATTCAGCTAACAAAACCAATATTATTACAGAAAAAGGAACAAACATCATTCGGCAAGCTAGCAAAACCAGTATTACAGTAACAGCGGGAAAACACTTTCGACTAGTAAAGCTAGTACTATATTTTAGTAAGAATAAAAACCAATCATCAGCAGTACATTTTAATAAGGATAAAAACCAATCACCACTACTATAATTTAGTAAGAATAGAAACCAATCACCAGTACTATATTTTAGTAAGAATAAAAAGCAATCACCACTACTATATCTTAGTAAGAATAAAAACCAATCACCAATAGTATATTTTAGTAAGAATAAAAACCAATCACCACTGCTATATTTCAGAATGAATAAAAACCAATCAGCTGGCAAAACAAGTTTTAAAATGAGAGACAATATTCGCCTCGCAAGACCAATATTACAGACAGCGGAAGAAAGACGCTGTATACTTGAAAAAAGAACAATTAGACTAAATTAAAGTAGGAAAAATAAAAAATAATAAAAAAAAATCACCACAAAAATTGTCGATCCATCGCCTCATCACAGGCCATCATGAATGACAATTACGAAATAAATATCTATCCTACAAAACACAAGTGACATCAATCAAATCGAACGTCCTTGAATATAATGCTTGCATTCACCCACAAAATGAGGTGAAGTCTGCCACTGTTGTAATTGTTGCCTGAATTCTCAGATGTTTCGTGCAAGTACTAAAATAAGTAGAAACAAACGGCCTTTCAATCACCTATCGCCCGCGATTGATTCCCTACTTTTTCCCCTCTCCTTTCACTCCGAAAAAAAAGAAAAAAAAAGAGCAAAATGTGTTTTCATTTTGAGCGCTATAAACATTTATTTCACAGGTGAATTTTCCATTACTGGTTAAACGCGATTTCTATGCGAAACACAATATCCCCTTTATTGCTGATTCAATACATTTCGAGGGAAATAAAACGCTTTCCATTCACGAAAATAAGACAGTGCCTTTCCATATTTATGACGTCCTTTGCAGGTTATGTCAAATGTATAAATTTATATATAATTCATGAGTGATTAATTACGAAAGAAAAATTTATAAGCTGGTAATACGCAAAGTACTCACTGTGGGTGCATAAATGTATTTTTATGTAATTTAATTAAGTACCCAAAAAGTGATGTGACTCTTTTCACTATTTCAAAACTGTGCGACTCACCAACGTTTTCTCATGGCGAGATCTGTGGGACATGCAAACTGAAGCCCGAGGAAATGAGTGGGTTGTAATTTAATGCTGGTAATACGATCAGCATGCAAAGTAATAAAACTTGCAAAACCAGTATTGAAGTAATAGAAAAAAAGTATTCAGGTAGCAAAACCATTACAGCATTAAGTTAAAAACATTATTCTTGTAAAACAGGTATTACAGTAGGAAGAAAAAACATTAATCCTGTAGAATCAGTATTACAGTAAAAGAAAAAGGCTTTCATCTAGCAAAACGAGTATAGCAGTAAGAAAAAGACAAAAAAACATTCTTGCAAAGCAAGTACTGCATCAAGAATATGAATTCACTTTGCAAAATCAGTTTTACAGTAAGAGGAACAAACGTGCTAGCAAACCAGAATTTAAAAAAAATGGAAAAAGCATGCAGCTACCCAAATCAAGGTTACAGAGAGAGGAATGAAGAAACTCTTGACTGAAAAAAGGGATCAATAAGACAAAAAAAAATTTAGGAAACATCATTAATATCAGGAAAAAAATTACAATAATAAAAGCCGCCCATCCATCTCCTCATTTCCGATAATCATGAATGACGATGACGAATCAATTTCTATCGCACCAAACAAAAGTGGCACCAATCACAACGAATGGCCTTCAATATAATGTTTGCAGTCACCTGCTAAATGAGATGAAGCCTGCCACTGTTGTGATTATTCCCCGAATTCCCAAATACTTCGTGTAAATACTAAAATAAATAGAAGCATGCGGCCTTTCAATCATCTATCGCCCGTGATTGATTCCCTACCTTTTTCCTCCCCTTTCAGTCCGAAAGGAAAAAAAGAGCAAAACCTGTTTTCATTTTGAGCGCTATAAACATTTATTTCACTGGTGAATTTTCCATTACTGGTTCAATGCGATTTCAATGCGAAACACAACCTCACCTTTATTTCTGATTCAATACATTTCGGGGGAAATAAAACGCTTTTCATTTACGAAATTAAGACAGTTCATTTCTATATTTATGACGACGGAAAAATGATGAAATTAGAAATGCACGATATGCTATTTATTGTGGCCGTATAAAAAATCTATTTCAGATTTCGTGTGATTAATCTTACATTTTTTTTTAAAACAGTGTAACTACGCAACGTTTTGTTATGCTCAGGAGAAAATAGTGGGTTTTAAGTCCTATTGATAAAAAGTAAAAAACAGGCGGACAACTTGTGGTTGGTTCAAGATGGGTAGAGGAAAGACAAACATAACTAAGAGTGTACTTATTATAAATCTGAGAAGCTAATAAAGAATTTCGGTAAATTTACGATGAAGAAATCGAACTGAAGCCAGAAGAATTTTTGAAGAGAGGAGAACCATCTCATTAGTGTGAAATTTATCTTTATGTATAAAAATATGATAAGTGAAATGAATGAGGAAAATTCAAGAGTTATAAATCCACAGTAAGACTTCAAGTAACTAAATGTTACCACTATGAAACTTCTCAAGGGTTCTTTAAAATATAATGACGGAAGCTGATTTAAATAAACACAAGCAGACTCGATCTTCCCCATTCATATTTTTGAAAAGAATATTAAAGAAATAAAAATTGACTAAAATATAAAAGCGTCAAATGATCCATTTAAACAGTAGATATGAAGTAAAAAATGAGCCCAAGTTTCTTCGGCGCAAATCGAGTTTTCTGTACAGCGTATAATGCTCTATAAACAGCGGACCATGAAACTTTCAGCCACGGCCCGGTTGTGACCTGACCTATAGCGTTGCTAGACGCATGATCATGGTTAACTTTAACCTAAAATAAAAATAAAAACTGCTGAGGTTAGAGGGCTGCAAATGGGTATGTTTGATGATTGGAGGTTGGATGATCAACATACCAATTTGCAGCCCTCTAGCCTCAGTAGCTTTCAAGATGGGGGCGGACAGAAAAGTGCGGATGGACAGACTAATACCATCTCAACAGTTTTCTATCACGGATAGTTCATATTCAGACTTTAAACCTTTGAACAATGCATATTCAGAGCCTAAATATAACCACTGATGTTGCTTGTTGCTTTACACAGAACCCATTTTCCATTCAAGGTGCTTTGCAGGCAGCTTTTTAAAAGGTTGTTCATTCATTATTGCCCCTGCACTTTCCACTAGACCGATCTTCTAAAACACTAATTAATTTCCTTGCAATCATTATTTATAATTTTAACATTTTCGACTCATTTGACCTACTACACACTTTTCGCAAATGGTGAAAATATTTCTTAGTTTAATTATCAGTCGAGACTAACAACAGAGTGAAGGTCCTCGTTCATGGCCAGAATACCAAACGCAGTTCAATACGGGGAAGTCGAGCGAGCAAATTTGCATATTATACTAGATTCCATGAAAGTCAGTCCTTCTGTTATTGCAAGTAAACCTGCGGTTTATACCTAATGAACCCAAAGGCCTTTAATGGGGAAGTAATCGTAAGTTAGTCTAGGTAACATATTAAAAAAATAGATACATAAATAAAGTGACAGACTTTTCCTCCTAAATGGACATAGTTAAGGATACTCTTTGTTGATAACCTGGATAAGGACTCTCTCTTTTCTCTGTAGTCTTTCTGACAGACTAAGAGAATTTCACCCAGTCCGTTTCATCAACAGATTATTTCATCATATATTTATTTCCATCTGATACCTCTCGCCGGCACTCTGTTATATATATGAATTCGATATAATTTCTAACTATAACATTTGTTAATTCTCACATAAAACACTACTGCACTTAATTCGTCGCGGATGCAACAAATTCCCCCTTTTCAGTCTCGGTGACAAATCGTTACATCTCTTCACTTTCACTTACCCGACTATTGTTTGTTTGTTTGTTTGTTTGTATGGTGTTTTTACGTTTCATGGAACCAGCGGTTATTCAGCAACGGGACCAACGGGTTTACGTGACTTCCGAACCACTTCGAGAGTGAACTTCTATCACCAGAAATACATATCCCTCACACCTCAATGGAATGCCCGAGAATCGAACTCACGGCCACCGAAGTGTCAGGCCAAGACCATACCGATCACGCCAATGAGGCGCCCTTACCCGACTATTAGTCCTGTTTATTTCCAATGTTCAACACCACTGAGAGTTTCTTTTACTCCACCAAACCACTTTCAGACTGCACAATTCCTTCGGTTCTACTGACAGACTATTACACTTATGCATTTTCAACAGAAAACAATTTAAACCGACTGACGCACTATTTCACCTTTATTTAGTCTCGCTGGTAAACTCTTTCGCTAATCCAATTACCAAAACTGACCATTTCACTTGGCAACACTGTGATGCCGTACCATGGCCACACGTCGGTGAGATTTCCATGTGATTTCCAGGCTTCAATATAGAGGAGATACGGACGGGTTACTCCATTATCAACAATACTCGTCAGCCGGCGAGGGCATTACAGGGCCTTAGTGACAGAAACGCATGGATAAAGTGAATGACACTAAGCTCGTGAAACGAAAATATAGGGAATAAAAAGCTCCCATTTCCTCAAACAAATGGCCTCTGCGAACTGGTTTTACTTCTCATTAAAAATCGATGATGATGATGATGATGACGATGATGATGATGATGATGACGATGTAAAAAGTGCAATTTCTTATTTCCATGACTACGATATAAATATAAATAATCAGAAATAAAAGATTATATAGCACTGTAACGGCATCAACACGGCCCAAAAAAATAAAAGATTTCCTCATATGCCCCGTCAATGAAATCTGCAGGGCAAAATGCAGAAAATATTCGAGAGAGAGAGAGAGAGAGAGAGACGAGATTGGGGAGGAGAGGAGAAGATGGAGAGAGAGAGAGAGAGAGAGAGGAACTCCTGTATAAACGAACCAAATGTTTAAAAAGGATTTTTTGAAATGTGGAACGTCTATTACCAACATAAATCTACGCTTTCCCACCATATGAAATGGAATTCAGGTCTTAAAAATATAGGACAACTCTTTCCCTGGATGTTCACGCAATATTTAGAATTACATTTACAGAGCTGTAACCAGTTATATATGTTGAAAGCATCTATATGTAGCTGTTAATAATAATAATAATAAAATAATAATAATAATAATAATAATAATAATAATAATAATAATAATAATACTTAAATTTAAATACCTGCCCTACTAGCATATGCAAACAATCTCTTTCATTTATTGATTAATTAGACAATGGGAAGGACCCACAAATCCGAAAACCAAAATTCCCCTACCAGTCGCTTCTGAATCCATATTTAATAATAAAAAAAAACATTAATCTTTGTCCCATCCCAGAAAGGAAATGAAAATCATTCGAATATTTCCTGATTTAGGACAATCATAAGGAATCAAATGCAAACAAAAATAAAATCCTGATAAAAAGGAAAATCTACCAAACTTGCCTTGACAAAGGACCGGAGACAATTAAATTGCTATCTTTATCACCATCACCTTCTATTTGTTAGTAATTATTCAATGACGATTGAAGATAGGCCAAATTCCAATATAATTGTTATGAATATAACTTTAAGCAAGTAGGTCCCGATGTGAATCTTTGATAATAGAAGAAATTATCAGCTAAATGCTTCCACAGAAAATATCTACTTTCCAACTAATAGGAGCTTTGAAGTTACGTATTCTTATTAAGTGCAGTAAGAATTCAATAGACCGTCATGAGCACGTATACGAAAAACGGACGGAAATGAAAAGATCAATAGACGAAAAACAACTTTTTAGACTTCAAAGGACATGGAGATGTATTTCCTTTATAATATATGAAGACAGTTTCCTGATTAAATATTCTTGATTCCCAGAATTCAGTCATGTAGAAGAAAAGAGAAAGGGGGAAAATTAACTATAAAAATTTGAGTCGAAAGAAAATAAAACCTCTGAGAAGAATGACTAAAATGATTACCTTTAAAATAGTGTGCGAGCTTTATCGAAAAGGAGAGAGCTCCGACCAATTTCCCTCTGCCATTTAACTTGATTTTCATAACTCACATCAACCAATGAAAAACAGGGGTGACATTAATCAAAACAAGTGTTCTTCTTAACCCTGTTTACAGTCACCCCGTAAATCTGATTAAGCGTTCCAGCGTTTCAACGCCCCCGTTGAATTCTCAACATTTCGTCTTGATATAAAAATAAATGGATGAATACTTCATTTCAATTACCTGACACGTGTGAACGATTGATTGACTTCCTACATTTTCTTTAGTATTTCAAACAAAATCAATCCTGATCATATTGGTTAGAAAGAAAGTGGAAGGATTTATTTTTATACCACATATTATTCCAATACGGAATACAATGTAGCATTTGTTACCTTAAACGTACACCACAAGGACTCGGAAATGTCAAATACTTGAAAAAAACAATAACCATTAATACAAAATTAACCACAAACACATACGCACTGCAACCAGTTCAATATTATGTTAACCAGTTTATGTGTAAGATTAATATTTGTTTAATTTACCGATAGCAGTTAATGATTGTCCACAGGACACTTCTTTCCATGGAATAACTTCAAGTGTAAGTCATATACTACTTGGAGCCATGACTACGAGGATCAGCCCTGAACATAAAACTGTTTTGCATGATCCTAAAAGCCAAGATATATAGTCTAAGATAGTTGCTATTCCTTAAGGACAGAAGCCCATGGGTAACTTTATATTCAGCTATCACCTCGTATTTTTTAAGTCTGCGGGTTACTCCCATAATATGGTCCACCACCCCACCCAACTGTAAATAGGTGCAAGACGAAAAGGTTGTGGACTTCAACTGTATATATACATATAATTACTCTGGCACTGAGACCTTGGTCACATTGCTAAAGTTCCCAATAATATCACACTGAAATTCCTACTGCATGAGATTCTCCCCTTTAAAATACACTGCTAAGATGGAACTGATGATATTCGTTGCTTCTCAGTTACTCTGTAATTGCGGTTCGTAATCTCCCTGACAAGGTAATTATTTGCTTCATGTTTGAATATCCATAATTTTCAACGTGGACCACGCTATGATTGAGTGAGCGTGACCTTCACTGTAATACCGATCGTTTGGACGTATAGTAATTGAGGGTTATCTTTTATAAGCGAATGTCAAAATAATAATAATAATAATAATAATAATAAATAATAATTAATAATAATAATAATAATAATAATAAAATAAATAGTTAAAACCTCCACATAGTTCTGGGTAAAGGCAAATAAGAGGGGTAAAATAACGTTATTAACTACTGATTAACCTCCCCTTTGTTGAAGTCTTTCGGAGTTACGGCTCAATATTTGTCTCCTCGCTTAATGAGAGAGAGAGAGAGAGAGAGAGAGAGAGAGAGAGAGAGTTTCTATAGATTCAAAAGGAAGTAACTGAACCAACATATCAGCTGTTCAAAGAGAAACATTTGGAAGGTATATAACATACGTACCAAAGAATGGTACCACTTGTTATTAGCAAGAAAAAATTCAGGGTTTACTCGCACCCGGAGAAAAATCAAACCTGAAAATAAGTTGTTATAAAATTCCACAGGTATAACTTTGCTGCATCCTTCATTTAGAGTCAGAGAACTTTCTGTTTTGTACTAGCACGGGAACACCACTGAAATAAAAAGGTAAGATGAAGCAAAGACAATAGAGACAAAATTATTATTTTTTTTACATTAGGCACAAAAGAAAAGAAACAAAAACAATAGTCACTAAAACATTAATCTTGTCACTGACTGATAATCATGATGATAATGATGTGTCTAAAATACCCAATATGTACAATTCCTGAACAGTCTCGTTGTGTGAATATGTATATAATATATATAATCCTATATGATATATATACAACAAAACAAAAAAAATTGTTTTTTATATATATATATATATATATAATATATTCATATATATATATATATATAATCTATATATATATATATATCTATATATTTTTTTATTTTTTTTTTTATGTATAGTCAATGTATATTATATATATAAAAATATATATATATATATATATATCTTATATATATATGGTCTGTATGTTATGTATATATATATATATATAATATATAACTATATATATATATATTATATATGTAGATATATATATATACATATATATTATAGATATATATATATTTATATAAAACATATATATATATATATATATATCTAATATTTTATATAATATATAAATATATTATTATTCAATAACAAATGTCTTTTAATATCTAATTCGCTTCTACCTCGGAATTAATATATTTTCAAATATGCTTAACTGAAGGGGAAATTTTTTAGGTGATAACAGAATTGCCGGCCGATGGGCACGAACCATTGACATCTTCAATTCCAGGATGGCAGTGAAGCCTTAGCCCACCCCTCCACCGCAAGAGGATATAAGTTTATGCCGCCTCCCACCTCAAATACCTGTCGCACTCAGGTATTTGTAGTTTTGGAGACTGCATCAAACCCCCTCGTTCTCGGTAGTGTTGTAGTGCTTTTGCCCAGCACGTAGCCATTATATAAGGCATATCACATTACCCCGTGATTCATATACATATATCGAGCTACAAATATATATATATATATATATATATATATACAACTAACAACAAAGTCTTTTAATATCTAATTCGCTCTACCTCGGAATTAATATTTTTTCATATATGCTTAACCAAAGGGGAATTTCTTTTAGGCGATAATAGAATTGCCGGCCAATGGGCACGAACCATCGACATCTTCAATTCCAGGACGGCAGTGAAGCCTTAGCCCACCCCGCCACCGCAAGAGGATATAAGTTTATGCCGCCTCCCACCTCAAATACCTGTCGCACTCAGGTATTTGTAGTTTTGGAGACTGCATCAAACCCCCTCGTTCTCGGTAGCGTTGTAGTGCTTTTGCCCGCACGTAGCCATTATATAAGTCATATCATATTACCGTGACATATATATATATATATATATCGAGTTACAAATCTCCTTTAATATCGAATTCGCTCTACCTCGGAATTAATATATTTTCATATATGCTTAATCGAAGGGGAATTTTTTTTAGGCAATAATAGAATTGCCGCCCGACGGGCACGAACCATCGACATCTTCAATTCCAGAACGGCAGTGAAGCCTTAGCCCACCCCACCACTGCAAGAGGATATAAGTTTTTGCCGCCTCCCACCTCAAAGACCTGTCACACTCAGGTATTTGTAGTTTTGGAGACTGCATCAAACCCCCTCGCTCTCAGTAGCATTGTAGTGCTTTCGCCCGCACGTAACCATTATATAAGTCATATCACATTACCGTGATTCATATACATATATCGAGCTATAAATGTCCTTCAATATCTAATTTGCTCTACCTCGGAATTAAACTTATATCCTCTTGTGGTGGCGGGGTGGGCTAAGGTTTCACTGCCATCCTGGAATTGAAGATGTCAATGGTTTGTGCCCGTCGGCCAGCAATTCTATTATCGCCTAAAAAAATTCCCCTTCGGTTAAGCATATATGAAAATATATTAATTCCAAGGTAGAGCGAATTAGATATTAAAGGACATTTGTAGCTCGATATATGTATATGAATCACGGTAATGTGATATGACTTATATAATGGCTACGTGCGGGCGAAAGCACTACAATGCTACCGAGAACAAAGGGGTTTGATGCAGTCTCCAAAACTACAAATACCTGAGTGCGACAGGTATTTTAGGTGGGAGGCGGCATAACCTTATATCCTCTTGCGGTGGCGGGGTGGGCTAAGGTTTCATTGCTGTCCAGGAATTTAAGATGTCGATGGTTCGTGCCCATCGGCCGGCAATTCTATTATCGCCTAAACAAAATTCCCCTTCAGTTAAGCATATATGAAAATATATAAATTCCAAGGTAGAGCGAATTAGATATTAAAGGACATTAGTAGCTCGATATATGTATATGAATCACGGTAATGTGATATGACTTATATAATGGCTACGTGCGGGCAAAAGCACTACAACGCTACCGAGAACAAAGGGGTTTGATGCAGTCTCCAAAACTACAAATACCTGAGTGCGACAGGTATTTGAGGTGGGAGGCGGCATAATCTTATATCCTCTTGCAATGGAGGGGTAGGCTAAGGCTTCACTGCCATCCTGGAATTGAAGATGTCAATGGTTTGTGCCCGTCGACCGGCAATTCTATTATCGCCTAAAAAAAATTCCCCTTTGGTTAAGCATTTATGAAAATATATTAATTCCGAGGTAGAGCGAATTAGATATTAAAGGACATTTGTAGCTCGATACATCTATACTTGGAATGACCGGTATAATATATATATATATATTATTATATTATATGCATATATATATTATATAAATATTAATTTTTTTTTATTTTTTTATTTTTTTTATATTAATTTTTATGTTTATTTTTGTTTTTTTTTTTTTTTTAATTTTTTTTTTTTTTTTTTTTTTTTTTTAATTTTTTTTTTAAATTTATTATTTTTATTTTTTTTTTTTTTTTTTTATAATTTTTTTTTTTTATTTTTTTTTTTAATTATTTTTTTATTTTTTTTATTTATTTTTTTTGATTATTTTTATTTAATTTTTTAATTATTTTTTTATTTATTTATTTTTAGGTTTTTTTTTTCTTTTTTTTTTTTTTTTTTTTAATTTTTGTTATTTTTTTTTTTGTTTTTTTTTTTTTTATGTTTTTTTTTTTTTTTTTTTTTTTTTATTGTTTCTTTATTAATAAATATTATATAATATTAATAATAATTATGCTTAAAAAATCACAGTAGAATGGCAACGTGGACTTCATTAAATAAGCGAATACCTCACGGGAAATGGATTAGTTCAGGAATCCAACAAGCGCTTTTCGTCTTTATATATATATATATACTAGTAAAAAATCATATATGATATATATATATATATATATATATATATATATATATATATATATATATATATAATATATATTATATATATATATATATATAGCTCCTTGATTGATGTCTGAATAAAGACGAAAGCGCTTGGATTCCTGACTATCATTTCCCGTGGTATTCGCTTATATATATATATATTATATATATATATATATATATATAGATATATATATATACTATATATATATATATATATATATTTTATATATATATATATATATGTGTGTGTGTGTGTGTGTGTGTGTGTGTGTGGTTGTGTGTGTGTGTGTGTGTGTGTGTGTACATTAACCCATTTTCTACTACACCATATAAGCCGTAAAATGGGCACCTAGTTTTCGAAAAGAAAAGATAAATCGCCAGAATTATAACACAACAAAAGTATAAAATAATAAATGTATTGGCTTTCCTGAACAATGAATGTATGGCTTCCAAACCTTTCACACAATTCATTTATGAACGCTATATATGTTTTATCAACTGACTTTTATTGCGCTAAAACCAGTTCGTTGTAACAAAAAGAAATGAATTCATTTCTAAGTAAAATTCACAGAGCATTTAATGAATTAAGAAGATTTATGGACTTGAGTTTTACAAATGTGTTAGGAGAATCTAAAGCACCTTATGAAATATTAGATCAAGGAATTTCACCTGAAAGTATTCTAACGGAAATTCCTGAAAGTATACCTACGGAAAGTGTTATCGTTCACTACTATTCCGTGGTGCATCTTAATAAAATATACAGATTGCAAATTGTGGATAAATTGTATAATTTTCAGAAAAACCGTATAATATATATATATATATATATCTATATATAATCATAAAAACCGTATATATATATATATATATATATATATATATATATATATATATATATATATACGTTTTTTTTTTCTGAAAATTATACAATTTATCCACAATTTGCAATCTGTATATTTTATTAAGAAACACCAAGGAATAACAGTGAACTTGATAACACTTTCAGGAATTTCCCTAAGAATACTTTCAGATGAAATCCTTGAAACTGATTCTCCTAACACATTTGTAAAACTCAAGTCCATGAATATTCTTAAATCATTAAATGCTCTGTGAATTTTACTTAGAAATGAATTCATTTCTTTCTGGCTACAACGAACTGGTTTATATATATATATATATATATATATATATATATATATATATATATATATATATATATATATAGTCATTTCCCTTTCACGTGGTGATAAGAGAAAAAAAATTACAACAGTAATTGTTATATGCAAAGCTCAACAGCAGAGCCCGTGCAGAAAGCTTTCATAACTGAGCCGCTTCATAAACATTCACAGACGGCTCGTCCACACCAGAAAGCAAAACACTATCTCGCATTTTCCATATATTAATTCGCCACCTTGCCAATATGTCCATCTACTACTTCTTCCTGACTCTTAGGAGTTATGCAATCTTTTCTCTAATTTACCGCCTTCCATTCTTCCCGAACGACCTAACCATCGCAAAAATTGACCGACGCAAACTTTTAAATTTTATTATTGGTATTATTACTATTATTATTTCAATATATGAAGCAACCTATTCACATGGAACAAGCACACAAGGGCCACTGATTTGAAATTCACACTTCCAAAGAATGTTGGTTTCAACCTCCCACCGCAGATCCCACACTGCAGCAGTAACAGATCATACAGAGCCAGTGATATTTCATCGCCCTGGTGGGAGAAGCGAACCCGTGACATCTGAGTGGCATACCACGACACTAACCACAATACCAGCGGAACAGCTGACTCATATCTCTAAAAATGCTACGAAAGCAATACAGCTCACAAATTGAAATCTTGTTTTCTGTCCCTCATCAGTTTTGGCTTCTTTATCTCCTATATTTTCCCCAGTATGCAAATCGCCTTTTATCATGAACACTTGGAATTTCCAAAAACTTTTATATTTTTTTTGCTATAAATGATATTAATAATGAAAAACCTTCGTATATTACTTTTACCTATGTAACATACCCAGAGAACAATGATAATAATGCACCGTTCCAAGCATATTGAATACTCGAACGATTCATTAAATTTGTGTCTACCAAATAATTAACAAGAAACAAAAATCTTGTTCCAGCACTGCTCTCAGTATGGAAACGTAATGTATCCATGAAAGATATCCAGTGCAATGTCTACAATGAAAATTGATCAATTCATTGAGAGTTTCAAAGCATAACGGACCACACAATCAGAAATAAGTGAGGGCATCTCAAATACTGTGTAGCAATACAAAGAACTAAAGTAGCAATAAAAGAACCAAGTTTTTAGTAAATGGTTCATTTGGATATCCTTACCATTAACTTAAAATGTATCCATAAACCAACGAAAATAAGTATAGAGAAAAGAAACTGTGATTTGAAAAATAATTATCTCCAATAACAAAAAATATGATTCGTGTTAATTTTTTATTTTTTTACCCGTCACTAGGAAGAAATGTAATTTGAAATATGTAACACCCTGTCTGTTGCCAAAAGAAAAAAAAAACAATATAATGTCTCGTCCAAAAAGAGATTCCAAAAACTATCATTTGAAAATCCATGTACTTGACAGCCGTCAATCAAATCAATTCATTTCCACCTCTGGAAATACATGGGGTAACATCGGTCTGTAAAATTTCTAGAAAAACGCCGCGTTGAAAGTCACTGTATAAACGCGATTAAGTCCGCCACCGTTTCAACTGTTCTCTGAACTCAGAAAGGATTCGTGTAAATACTAGAAAAAGATGAGAGCACACAACCTTTCAATCAAATCATCAATCACCCGCCACTGATTCAATACGCTTTTACTTTTTTCCGAACAAAAACATAAAAAAAAAAACAAGGTACACTTTCCATCTAGAGCTATATTTACCTTCCTGCAGAATTCCCTGTCATTTGTCGAATGTGATTTCAACATGACACACAGTCTCGTGTCTATTACAGACACAAAGAGCAACACGGAAACGGAAAAGGGCTTCCAGGGAATCAATACATTCCAATTATCATTTCATTAACATAAAAAGCAGCATCAAATATTGATGATTACAATACTAAGCTGAGTAAATACACCGCCATACGGAAACATGTATGTATATATACGGCTATGGAAGAAGAACTTCTTATTTTTAGTAATTTCGCCTGGCTATTGTTCTCCTAACATTTTTTCTGTAATTAATTACCTGTCTTCCACTCCCTTACTTGGAAACCATTATCCCCTTTCTTTCCTCTCCTACGGTGGTGCGACTAATTCTATTTCATTGCAATTGTGTGTATATATACTTATATGGAAATATATTTACAATATATATATATATATATATAATATATATATATATATAATTATATATACATATATGTAAATGATTTACTATATATATATATAATATATATATAATATATATGTAGATACTATACCACATATATGTATAATTTTACTTGCTGAATTTTACAAATGCACTCAAAGGGAAAGTATGAAAAATCCACATAATCCCTCAGGGTGGCAGTTATCCAACCTTGGACACTCGATTCTTGAAAGCTTCTTTATCATCGAAATTCTGGTGTGAAAACAGTAGTGCTATACATACCTAATACCTTTTTTTTTTTTTTTTATCATATTTTGTGATAAAAGGAAAGATGCGTTGTTGGTGCATAAAAGATTTAGTGCCGCAATTTCTAAGTTTTTTTTTTTTTTTTTTTTTTGGTAACACCAGAAATTTTGTCATTATGTTTCGCGAACAATATAACTAGTGGAAAAATATAAACGTTGCTATGAACCAGTAACCTTACGCGCTTGACAATAAATCAAATAATATATGAAAGTCGATGGAATGTTTGTACGAATGATTATTTGCACTGGTCTTCCGTCTTGCTTTATTTCAATCACATTCAAAGTCCTACCTAGTCACTGCGAATAAATCAACAGATTTCTTAACTCGCGGTCACGTCTCACACATTTTAAACCCTTGTCGCTTGTAAAACTGGGTATTTTGGTTTTATGGTTTTATTCTCCATTTTTATCATCTACCATTTTTAGTTTATAAATGATACATTGTGTGCTGAAGCCACTGAGGGCTGCTTGGTGGAAGGTACTGTTTAGTCTTAATTTGTGATCTGTACTCCATAATACGAGACAGTAACTGAGAAACGCCCCATTATTTAAAACTAGAATCACAAATTAAATCATTTTGATAATGCGCGGCTTTGACTTCGCGCATTCATGGTACAAAGGAAATAATATACTTTAGATAACTCACTGTCACCTCCATTCTTTAAAACTTAAAACACTTCACTACCCGAAACTGAGATCTTTAATTTATTTTGTTTCTGTGTAGTATTCATGCATATAATGACAACAGTAACGACTCTCTAAAAGAAAAGTTCATGTATAGAACTGCATCCGCCCTCCTTTCCTTCTTAAGATTTTAGACTAGTGTTTCACTTACTTAAAATGAGTAACGGACTCTATTCCTCTCACCAAAGATAAAACATATTAGTTTAATTAACGCGCTTTCCTTTATCGCCTTTTAGTTTCAGTTAAGCTGTCAAAATATGATCTCCTCTGTTGGCTTATCCGGTCTCACTGTGACCCGATACCGATTAAACCAGGCTGGTTACAAGGATTTACAAGGCTTTCAGTCGGTAGGACGTCACCTAAATAAAATGATTTAATCCATGAGTCTAGTTTTTAAAAACAGGGCACTTCTCAGTTATTGTATCGTATTACGGAATAAACATTACTGACAAGAACCAACATAACTGAACTTCCCTGATCCTGAAAGCTGCAGAAACCTTCGTTGTAAGGATCATGTTACGACCGGCATTCACTGGAGATCGCCTATCCCGATACTGTCCATAATCAACGTTCTTAACGGCACTAAACGAGCGATCAGCGCTCTAGCGAACGTGTTACAATGGTCCCCGACTATCCATACCTTCATGCTTAATCTTCCTTTCAGTATTCAGACGCTGGCACTTCGAAATGAAATAACAGCAACATCAGCAGTAATAAGAAAAAGGTACCTACTATTAGCCTAATTAAAATGAACTGTTTAGCATACCTTAATTATGAAAATATGTAAAGTGTAAAATTAGACCCATTAAATTCAATTGGCGACACATCCTTACTAATAAGGTGGAATCCTTCTTAATGAGAGAAATTTTCATAATCTACACAGCGTTAATCTCATAATTCAAATGAATTAACAACGCCTTTTATTTTTACTGCCGGAGGCAGGATTACGAGTATGGATGCTCTACAAAGACTTTAGTAGCCTGGTGTGAGTAATAATGGGTCCCAACGAGGCACGAAAGGTCAGTAAGTTTTGAGTCGAGTTGAATATAGAATTTAGGCCAAAGACCAAGCACTGGGACCTATGAGGTCATTCAGCGCTGAAATGGAAACTGGCAGTAAAAGGTTTGAAACGAGTAACGGGAGGAAAACCTCGCAGTTGGTTAGGAGAGGGTGGAAAGTAAGATGAAGAAATAGAATATGAAAGGAGGTAGAGTAAAAGGAACGAAAGTGGTTGCAGCTAGGGGCCGAAGGCACGCTGCAAAGAACCTTAAGTAATGCTTACAGTGTAACGCATGAGGTCCACTGACGACACTAACCCCCCTGCGGGGGTCAGTACGTTTTGGACAAACGTTAAAAAATTGCGTAAAACAAAACTGGCATTGGTGCACCCACAGGCATTAACTGAACCACTCTGTTCAGCTTAAGAGTATTCCGAGAGCCACCTACATGGCCCTATCGATATCGACCAATTTGGGATTACGGCTTCGAATCTTCCCTGCGAACTTGTGTGTGTGTGTATATATATATATATATATATATATATATATATATATATATATATATATATATATACTATATATATATGTGTGTGTGTGTGTGTGCACGCGTGTGTGATTAATGTGTGTTTATATAAATGTACACACAATATATATATACATATATAATATAATATAATATATATAATATATATCAGAGAGAGAGAGAGAGAGAGAGAGAGAGAGAGAGAGAGAGAGAGAGAGAGAGTCTCAGCCTACGGAGACAGTACCTGCGTAAGCGTATCAATTGTTTAAAGAGGAACTTTGGAAAAGCGGAGCAAATGTATCGGTGAACGGAGCCGCTTTCAACAATGACATATATATCCTGCATTTTCTCGCCGCGCTAAATGTCACTCTGGTCTCGGAACACAAAATCCGAATAAGGTAAAGTCTCTTTTATAATATTTTGCAAGATCAATCACCCGTTGGGTATTTCATTTGCTACTTTTGCTTTGAATGAAAGAATGAAGAGGTTTCATACGCACGGCAAAACCACTCTTTGGTTATTGCACAAGAGCAGACAAGCGATAATGATAATAATAATACCGACTCGTCAAGAAGATGACCTACGAGGAGGTCGAAATGTCACGTGATACCAGCTATACCAGCATTACACCAGCTATAAACCAAAGACGACCTCGGAATAATACCGGCACCGATTACGACCCCTTCTTGACCCGGACCTGAAATCTTGTTTTAATAATAATAATAATAATAATAATAATAATAATAATAATAATAATAATAATAATAATAATAATAATAATAATAAATCCAAATGACTGATATACTGAGTGAATTTAATTCGTTTCGTCTCTCGGTTTAAGGAAAAATTCCTCTTCTAAGAAGGCCACGTAATACCGAAAAGCCTTCACTCCTGGCTTTTACTTTATAGAGATCAGCAATGTCATGACTACTTAATTAACTGACTGTTTCTTTCCTTATGTAGCAACGTTCTCAAACTTGTTTCTGCCTTCCGTTTTCCCTGAGTACTATAACTTTATTTTTTATTTTATTTTATTTTTTTTTTTTTTTGTTTTTTTGTTCTATCACAGTCCTCCAATTCGACTGGGTGGTATTTATAGTGTGGGGTTCCGGGTTGCATCCTGCCTCCTTAGGAGTCCATCACTTTTCTTACTATGTGCGCCGTTTCTAGGATCACACTCTTCTGCATGAGTCCTGGAGCTACTTCAGCGTCTAGTTTTTCTAGAGTCCTTTTCAGGGATCTTGGGATCGTGCCTAGTGCTCCTATGATTATGGGTACGATTTCCACTGGCATATCCCATATTCTTCTTATTTCTATTTTCAGATCTTGATACTTATCCATTTTTTTCCCTCTCTTTCTCTTCAACTCTGGGTTTTATTGTCCCAAGGTATTGCGACATCAATGAGTGATACTTTCTTCTTGACTTTGTCAATCAACGTCACGTCTGGTCTATTTGCACGTATCACCCTATCCGTTCTGATACCATAGTCCCAGAGGATCTTTGCCGGATCGTTTTCTATCACTCCTTCTGGTTGGTGCTCTTACCACTTATTACTGCAAGGTAGCTGATGTTTCTTGCACAGGCTCCAGTGGAGGGCTTTTGCCACTGAATCATGCCTCTTTTTGTACTGGTTCTGTGCAAGTGCCGGGCATTCGCTTGCTATGTGGTTTATGGTTTCATTTTTCGTATTGCACTTCCTACATATGGGAGAGATGTTATTTCCGTCTATCGTTCTTTGAATATATCTGGTTCTTAGGGCCTGATCTTGTGCCGCTGTTATCATTCCTTCAGTTTCCTTCTTTAGCTCTCCCCTCTGTAGCCATTGCCATGTGTCATCACTGGCTAGTTCTTTAGTCTGTCTCATGTATTGTCCGTGCGTTGGTTTTTGTGTGCCAGTCCTCTATTCTGTCTGTCATTCTCCTGTCTCTGTATATTTCTGGGTCTTCGTCTACTTTTATTAGTCCTTCTTCCCATGCACTCTTTAGACACTCGTTTCACTGGTTTTCAGATATTGCCCCAATGCTCTGTTCTCCGAATGTTGGACGCAGTCCTCTATACTTAGTAGTCCTCTCCCTCCTTCCTTTCGTGTTATGTATAGTCTGTCCGTATTTGCTCTTGGGTGTAGTGCTTTGTGTATTGTCATATGTTTCCTGGTTTTCTGATCTATGCTGCGGAGTTCTGCCTTTGTCCATTCCACTATTCCTGCGCTGTATCTGATTACTGGCACTGCCCATGTGTTTATGGCTTTTATCATATTTCCGGCGTTGAGTTTTGACTTGAGTATCGCCTTGAGTCTCTGCATATATTCTTTCCTGATCGTGTCCTTCATCTCTTGGTGTTTTATATCCCCTCCTTCCATTATTCCCAGGTGTTTGTATCCTGTCTCATCTATGTGTTTGATGTTGCTCCCATCTGGTAGCTTTATCCCTTCAGTTCTCGTTACTTTGCCTTTTTGTATGTTGACTAAGGCGCAGTTTTCTATTCCAAACTCCATCCTGATGTCCCCAGATACAATCCTTACAGTCTGGATTAGGGTATCTATTTCCTTGATGCTCTTACCATACAGCTTGATGTCGTTCCATGAACATCAGATGGTTGATTCTGTTGCCTCTTTTCTTGAGTTGGTACCCGGCATCCATCTTCTGTAGTACTTTTGTCATGGGAATCATGGCTACTACGGAGAGTAGTGGGGACAGTGAGTCGCCCTGGAAGATCCCTCTCCTGATATTAACCTCTGCTAGTCTTATTCCAGAGCTTGTAAGTATTGTATTCCAGTTGCGCATTGTATTTTTGAGGAAGCTGATGGTGTTTTCCTCTGCCCCATATA
>NC_087209.1:23939345-23951845 GCF_015104395.2 Macrobrachium nipponense | reverse complement strand
CTCGGGGTTTGTACCCTACGTGCTCTTGCGTGACCTTTAATTTCACGTTGGAATAACCTAGACACCTCTGGCAGGAGCTCTAAGCTTATTATTTTTTTATTATAATTATGTAGGTACATTTTGTACTTCATCAAAAGGTAAAAAATAATAGTTTTCTGTTTAATTTCACGTTGAATTAACCGAGACACGTGTGGTAGGAGCTCTAACCTTATTTTTATCATAATTATGTAGGTACATTTTGTATGTTATTAAAACGTAATAAATGGTATTCTTCTGCTTAATTTCACGTTGAAATAACCGACACACCTTTAGTAGGAGCTCTGAGATGATTATTTTTCATCATAATTATGTAGGTACATTTTGCATTTCATTAAAATGTAATAAATAATAGTTCTCTGCTCTGAATGAAGTATTCGATATACAGCTCTCAGTTTTTTCCTTGTGTTGACTTCTATTTTTGACGCTTTCTGAACTTTATACTAAACTCGAATTTTTTGTCTAGTCACCGCTTCTTTGAAAATTCTTACATTACCTTAACACAACAACTATTTACAATAATTTCTTCTTTCTCTTTAAAATTTGTATGATACATATTTCTTATAACTTCAGCCAAAATTAATTTTTAATGTCTTTTGCTATAGCAGACCTAACGAAGCTCTTAAATACCAAATATACCTAGGTGTTCATAACACACTTTATCTCTATCATGTTGGTTTGTTAGATACCAATGAGTAACTTGCTCTGCCACAGTTAAGTTCAATGGACTGGAAACATGTTTTTGGTTATAAATTATTTGATAATACATTACAATTTATTGTGGTAATATGCAGCGTTTAAAGGTTACCATCAACCAAATTCTCCCGGCTACAGACCTAAAATGAGTACACCGGTTCTCTAATGGACAAATTATTAATCCTCGTGTTATAATTTCGAAGTATTATATTACCTTTCATTATGGTATGTGAGACATTATACCAAGATTATTTCATAAACAATTTTTCATCCCGGGTCATAATTATTTTGTGAACTGCAAGCTAATGAGTTGACATTGTTCAACGCTTATTTTTTTACTGAAGATAATTAAGATGTAAGCTTTTGAGCGTATATGCTTAAGCAAAATGTTTCTATTAAACTTTTAAATTAAGAGTAACTTTTAGCGTTTATTTTTCTTTTTGTAGATCAAGCAGAAGATCGTATACTATTATACAAGTTTAAAGTGCATAAAAGCTATGAATCTATATTTCACGTATCTCTATATCTTTGCTTATAATAAAGTAAATTCTTATGAGAAATCCATTATTATACTTCTTATTAATGATGCAATGAGAAAAGTGACAGAAATGTGGTTAAGTGCTTGGGTAGGGAATCCGTCACTGATGGGGGATATTAACTTCGGTTCAAAAAACGTCGAAAGAGGTTAAGTAGGTAAAAAAAAAAAGGGGGCGGGGGGTGGGGGTGGGGACAGATAAGGTTTATACAGGACTTTAGTAACTAATATGTACAGAAAACTAACATCTTACAAAAGACCTAATTTATTTAGAAGCAGATTTTGCCAAATGAACTTTTATAATAGATATATATTTTTGTAAGAAAACGAGTCTTTTGAAAGCGATAAAGGTTATCAATAAAGAAAATGATAGTCAGGTATAAAGGAAATGGACATGTGGCTGCAGCAGACGAACTGATTATCAACAATAAATAATAATAATAATAATAATAATAATAATAATAATAATAATTAATCCATAGCATTTAAACGTTTAGTCTAAGCCCTCGGGAAAGGAAAATCCGCAGGTGCGTAAAAATAAGATTATTCGTCTCCGCGGGAAGTTAGCGAAAGAGAGAGAGAAAGAAAGCGAGAAAGAGAGAGGGAGAGAGCGAGAGAGACAGAAGGGACTCTGTTCGGTCGATTCCTCCTGCACTCACTTGGATCTTTTTACGCAGTGCGGCAGGCAAGGCAAGGCAGCAGGCAGGAGGCAGCAGCAGGCAAGGCAAGGCAGGAGAGGCGGCAGCCGAAGACAACGACGAAGGCGACGACGACGACGACATCTCCGCCGGAAAAACTTTGTGTACAGCAGTTTCTGATCTGTTCAGTTTTCTTTTGTTTCGAGAAGGAATTCCCATCTCTCTCTCTCTCTCTCTCTCTCTCTCTCTCTCTCGTCTTCCTTGGACAAACTTCCAGCAAATGCTAACGCCGCGGTCCAACTTGTTCATTTCTGTGTGTCTTGTCGCACCAGAAAACAAGACGAGTGGGTGGCGGGTGGGCAGGCCCGGGTCGGGGCAAGGAGGGGCATGGGGTGGGGGGGTGGGGGGGTCGAGGGGTGTCTGACACGAGAGTCAAACTAGGGTCCAGTCTTTCCCTTCTCACAATAAACTTGTATGCGAACGGATCCACCAAAACAGCAAGACTTGTATCCCAAACTTGAAAGGGAACGCATCCGAGGCGGAACGTACCTCGCATTCGATTGTACTCTAGAGACAGCTGAACTTGCACACAACTGTATCCACGTACTAGGTTGCATCCCAAAAACAAATAAACTTGTGTCCTATTGTATCCACCAGACACAGTACTTTGTATTCTATTTGTCTACTAGATAATAATGTTAGCGAGAGAGTTCTAGGCTACCATCTATGATTGCATCAACAGGCCAGCTGTCTCCGCTCGACGGGTATTCGGTGCGGCTTTCTTTTCCTTAGCTTTAATTTTTAACCCTAAAAGAGACCTGACCAATATCTATAGCTGAATATAAGCATATATTACTTAAGTTATATTTTGAAGTACTAAAACCGAAGTTAATAATTCCTTAATCTCATAATTTGGAATAAAACTGGCATCTGAAATTATGAATGGCCTAAATTACAATTCCAACAAAAGAACTTTTGACTTTAAATAAAACACTATCAAAGGAGAATTTCTCATGTAAAAATAATGCATACAAAAATGTACCCTCAAGTTAGAAAATACTATATAAAACAAAGAGATTTTACTTAAGGTAGAATGCGGCTGAATTTTAAAGGCTTAAAAAAAACAAATCTTCAGTATTCCTAGAGCTCGTTTTCCTTACCTTGATCATTTCGAAACTGGTTTTTGTTTGTTTGTTTGTTTGTATGTTGTTCTTACCTTGCATGGAACCAGTGGTTATTCAGCAACGGGACCAACGGCTTTACGTGACTTCCGAACCACGTCGAGAGTGAACTTCTATCGCCAGATATACACATTCTCTCACCCCTCAGTGGAATGTACGAGAATCGAACTCGCGGCCACCGAGGTGGCACGCCAACACCATACCAACCACGCCACTGAGGCGCTAGTGCTTCGCTTTTACCAAGCCATGTCACGGGTTGCTCTGATCCAGTACAGGTAATTTGACAGAAGTAAAAATATGTAACTGTAATATGGCATATATTGTAAATTGTCGTATTCTGTAATTATATATATATATATATATATATATATATATATATATATATATATATATATATATATATATATAAAGAGAGAGAGAGAGAGAGAGAGAGAGAGAGAGAGAGAGAGAGAGAGAGATCTTATATGAAAATAACATTACAATCGTTACTAAAAATTCAAGCAAGGAACAATACCTCTAGCTTTCTTGGATTTGTATCACACTGCAAGAGAACGAGGAAAATTTAATGGAATTTCGTTAATTACAGTTTTAGAATAAAAAAATGCAACCTTACTAAATTAATAATAACGAATCTCGTGCAGCTAGCTGAGCGAAACCCTCCCTCGAGTTGGAGTCATCTAAATAGCTATTGGCTATCAATAAACATTTCCTGCTGAAGGAAAAGTCATTGTAGGTCATATAATAAAAGAAAACACAAATCTTCTCTTCTACGTAGCGTCCTACTTCAGGTGATGATACTGCTTATTTATGAAGGAAATTAGTTGTATTTTGTATTCGGATAAGGAACAAGAACGGGATGCGACTCGGCCACAATCTTTTTCATCACCATCGTCATCATCCTTACAGTTATCATGACCATAATTCATCTCTTAAAGGTTATTGTTTCATCTCCAAAGTGTTTTTTTTTTCAACTATAAAGGTTTTTTTTTCATCTCTAAAGTTCTTTTTTTTTAAAGACATTTCATAATATCTAAAAATCACAGAAACTTCTTAGAAAAATCTGGGAGAAATCGGTGTTGACACAGGAGAAATATTTAGGTTAAAATTCTAAACCTTCTTCGACGCTCACAAACTGCACACGGGCCGCCCCGAGTTTATGAGCAGACCTCGGTCCGCAATACGGCATTTCACTCTTATTTTACCGTCATCATTACGAGCAACCGCCACCGGTAGCCATTAAAAGGAGCGGTGGTTCCTGGGAAGTGAAATCCCAGGAGGTATTAAAAATCTCCTTTCACTTGAAGGTAAAGACAGTCGATGAAGAAACGCTCAAAGCAACTTCCGAAGAGCAAAGCAGGAACAGCAAAGCATCGACTTTAAGAAAACTGGAATTTTATCTCAAAACGGTTAGTTATAATTAAGATAAATTCCTGTGACTTCAAATGGAACGTACAATTCCACATCAACTCACACACCCAAAGCAACTTTGGGCAATAAATTCTTTACAAACCATTCCGACATGAGGTATGCAAAGGTTAATTTACATTCTAAATGCCTTAATTTTTTTTTCTGACTATCTGAATGGTGCAATTATGTAGCATATATAATGACATCAATTACGCGGAGTTATGACCCAGATATAAAAAAGCATTCATTTCGAGATCCGCACTAACGAGAATCAATTATTTGAAAATCTAATGTCCTCATTTCGCAGATAAAACCAAAAAGGAAACTAGGCCAACGGAGAAGAAAATCTTTACGAGCAAAATGTAATTGTTCAGCACTTGTGTGAATAGCATCATACAAACTCATACACATATGCGAAATATATATATATATATATATATATATATATAATATATATATATATATATATATATATATATATATGATATATATATATATATATATATATATATATATAGTATATATATTATATATGTGTGTGTGTGTGTATGTGTGTACCACGAAGGAACAGGTGCAAAAACAGGTGCAAAAATATCCTTAAATCCACTGTATATATATATATATATATATATATATATATATATATATATATATATATATATATATATATATATATATATACTATATATATATATATATATATATATATATATATATATATCTATTATATATATATATAGATATATATATGTATATATAGTATATACATATATAGTATATATATAACACTTCCGCTGTTTTAAAGCATTTTCGGCAACTGATAATGATCTGCCCAGTCATGAACCCTGATTAGCTTCTAGCAAAAATTTGCATTAAAGCTGCTGGGTAACAACCATCCAAATGTAACAGGAAGAATTGGTTTAGGAAGGTAATCTCTCATCTTGACATGGTGGGGTGTTTTGAAGTGTTTTACAGGTAAATTAGAAAAAAAAGCAAAAATAAAAAAAATATTTTCTATTATTTCTTTTATCCTGAAACCTAATCATTTCTCCACCTTAACCTGTTCCTGCAGTAAGGGCTCATAGCTGCCAGTGCCGTCGGTCTTCGCCAAGAAGAATTTATACATGCGTTTAAGTGTACATCTAATGCAGTTGAGTACTCCAGAAATCACTATGCCTATTTCCCCTAATAGCGTCAAAATTAGATACACTCTCTCTCTCTCTCTCTCTCTCTCTCTCTCTCTCTCTCTCTCTCTCTCTCTCTGGATACGAGAGAAGAATTCAATTTACAAGATTTGGCTTTATCTTTGTAGCTGAGAAATGTAATTTCCTACCTAATTTCAAATATCAGAATATCTCTACATACACGGACCAACGAACGAAATACCATCAAGTTCTTCAAATTAGAAAGCGTCCAAAGTGAATTTCTCCATCCTCTGTTGTACTATAAGAGATTTCTGTAGAGTCCCTTCAGCATAACATGGGATTTCCGTCGGCTCCTCTCTGTGGTACAACACAGGATTACGGCAGGTTCTCTAGCAGTTGTATTACAAGGGATTACCAGTCACTCCTTTTGGTTGTAAGGCAAGGGATTACCGTTGGCTGCTTTCTGTGGTATATAAAAACATTACATGTTTATGTAAAATGTTTGTAGTAGGCTCATATTTGCTCTTTAACAAGAGAATCCCGATGGCTATCAAGGGATTATCGCTGGTCCTTTATACTCATGGATATAGTTACTTCTGCTCTATGTAATGTATAATATTATATATATAGATATATATATATATATATATATAGATATATTATATAAAAATAAAAAAGCTAATGGCAATAGCTCCGTCATTTGACACGAAATTGCAGATTCCCCCTTCCGTTGCAAAACATACCATTACTTTCTATCTTCTGCTACATAACACGAGATCACCTTTGTTAGCAGGTGTCCCTTTTCCCATGGATAAAGAGATATTTAAAATCTCTGAAATTACGATTTTGCTAACAATGTTTTGACATGTCCACTCTGGTCTTTGCTTTATTCCTAGTGACTTGTATGTCACGTACTCTCGTTTTCTTTAGCGTGTGTGTGTGTGTGTGTGTGTGTGTGTGTGTGTGTGTGTGTGTGTGTGTGAAAACACGGGAAGGTCAACATAACTGGCTTTATGGAAAAAGATCTTACTTGTTCATCATAATACTTGTCCCACGCAAACGTCAAACATGTATTGCTTTTTATTTGACATCTACGCGTTTTGTAAACGGATGCGTGGCAGTTTACTGAATGTGTTTAATCACCCTGGCATTTGTCAACAATATATCCTTTGAAGTTTTCTCCGACTTTATCACTTCCATTGATATTAATTCTCCTGCTATATTTGCAATAAAATCCTTCACATATTATTATCATGTCAATTAATATTCGCAAGATTAACAAACTAATTTAAATACTGTTGATATGTGAAAGATTAGATTAGATTTTGGATTGAATGTGAAACTCATTCATATTAATACTCCAAGGTTCATTATTACTCTAATATATCAGCCAAATGATCAGATCCTTATGGAGAGTGACAAAGCTTATAAAATTGTAGGTCTATTTCATAATTATTTTCTAGGGAATATATAATATGCTTATGGCAAAACATTTATTTATACAAGACATTAACGTCGGGTATTATTAAAGTTCAATACATATTATTTAGCCCATAATTAAGATGTAAGACTTAATTTTGATAATAAAATACAGTCATTCACCATAAAATAAGCAAGCGATCTTTGTTCTCATAATGAGTTTCCAATATAACTCAAAATCTATATGTTCACCTTATTTTCACCTATAATTCGTATTTCAGGGTTTCAATACTTCGACCCTTTGTCTAATTGGTAAATTTTACTACGTAATATTATATACCATAAACATGAAATCGATGTACACAAATATTCAATTTATTAAGATAATTTTCTGAATTAGAAATGAACTGCATTTGCCATGAACTGAAATATAAGAAGGAAAACATTTGTTCCTACCAGTAAATGTAATTTGCCTTTTTTCAAAGGCTATGAACTGAAAATCTATTTCTATACGACTAGTCCACTTCTAGCAAAAGACGGTAACATTTATTCTGCACACCCCTAGAAAAAGTTCTGATCCAATTTACAATTCGGTGTTAAAATAAAAAAATCCATTCTACCCTTCCTGCATATTTGTTCACTGGAAACTAATGTTGCCCGTGAATATTTATGGGTAATGCCACGAATATTTTATGCACCAAACGGTAACGGAAAAGCTATTTATTCGCATTCACAGAAAAATCCATTGCATTAGGAAACAAAGTGTAATAAAATGACAGGGTACTGCAATGGGGGGAACGGGGGGAGAGGTGGTTGGGTTGTTGAACTGCCTTAAAATAAAGCGTCTATTTTCGAAGCTTGCTAAGTTTTCGATGCGTATTTGAATCTTAATCCGTAATCTCATTCATGCTTCAATTAATTACACTTCACATGTGTAATCAAGAAGAGAGCAATGAGTACGGGAGTGAAAAACCTGCAAATGGTATGGAAACAGAAAGTACCGTGGCTCCAAAGATGGTGGAATATTAATTAAAATATTAAGAAAACAGAAAGAGGAGAGAAACAGAATGTCTAAGAATACACGGAACAAAACGATGACAAAGTCTCCACAGAAATGAAAGGGAGCTGAAGTGTCTTGAAAGAACACCTGAACAAAAGTACAAAAATACTTTGGGCGATTTCAAACTAATAAGTAAACAATGCGTTAGACTCAACTCACTTCAAACAAATTCGGAAGAGGCGTCCAACTCACTACACGGAAGTGACGGAACAGTTCTCAGCGCAAGAGCTGCGAAGTGGCGAAAGGAAGGCTTAACACGTCCCTGACGTGTTTAAGAGGGGCTAAACTTCCAGCGCCTCAAGTAGGAAGCTGCCATACTTACCGAACTTCAAGTATTCTCAGTTATAGTTGGCTCTTTATCTGCAACTACTTAGCATACTTAATGCCGTTTCCAGTTCTTTCTTTCATGTTTACGATTCTCGCTGGAATGGCTGCGCCTTTCTCTTATGTTGTTATATGTGGAGTGAAACATCCGATCGTGATTTATAGCGTCTATTCGAAGTGCTCGAAAATGCTAATTAGTAGGAAAATATCTATTTTTTTACCTCTCTCACAATCGTCATTGTTTTCAAAACTAATCCAATCTGTGTGACTTGGAATATTTTAAGCAAAGTCACTGATTTCATAGTGTGAATCACACCATTCTAGATTTATTAACTATAGAAATGTTCTGGAACAAAAATTTGCACAAATTCTGTTGAATGTGAGCATGACCGAAGTCACCTATGAAACAATTAAGACTAATATAAACATTTCTAATACGGCCACAGCCCACAGAAAATATTACTCAAACCTCGATCAGACCTGAGAGAAATTTTGAGATACAGGAATATCCCGGCTTTTGGTGTAATTTGCAAAATTTCCATGTTAATGTGCACATTTCAAGTCTGTAGGTTGCTAACTATTCTAAAACACACTGCCACTAGTTCTCGGGGGAGGGGGAGGGTGGAGGGAGGTGGGGATTGCAAAAGCCAATTTGCAAAACTAGTAAAGAAAGAATTCTAGAGCTCCAGAAAATATTACACCAATATAAAAAACGCAGGGCTTCAAGTTATTTTTTTAAAATGTTGCTTGCACTTACTGTTACCTCCTTAGGAAGACTTACTCATAAAAAAACCTATTCAAAAAATAAAAGATGAACAGTTCATAAATATTGGAATATTGCCTACACTGGCATCTAGAGCACTGATACTGACATTTTATCATCTCTAGATTAACCTAAAACTTACATTGAGAAAAGATGGTACAGGAAACTCCTTAACCAAAATTTACATCAAATCGGAAAGTTTAACACACGTTTTGCTGCAATTATTGCTGTTAAGTTCATATTACCGTATTCTGGCATAACAAATTATGGTAAAGTAATGAGAGACGACAGATAGGGAAGGATGGAAAGTATGATTAAAACAAGAATCATTAAATAGAAAATGTTAAGGCTAAAGCCCCTTCCACACGAGGGACAAAGACATGGCGGGCGCTCTGATTTGCCCGTAATTCTCTCGCTTTTCCAAGTGTTTACCCAGAATCAAACAGTCCAAAACAAGGGAGGCTAGTAGGCCCACAGAACAAGGCGAACCTATAACTTGGACCACACTCGTGATCGCCATCCACTCAAAAAATTGGTAATTTTGTCTGCCCGCCGTGCATTCACAATACTATAAAATTCCTGAGAAGAGTAAAGAATGTTTAAGCCACATATGTATGGAAGAGCAGAGTGAGTCCATTGGCTACTTGATTAGGCTAGTAGGGTATGCAGCATTTCTTTTCCTTATTTATATGAGAGACGAGGTTAACTTTGGGAACTTAGCGTGTACATTTTTCTACACTACATTGTGCATATCCTTATCATTTACTTTTAGTTTAAAGCAAAGCGAACAATTGAAAATTCTTTGCTTACTTGACTTTATATATATATATATATATATATATATACTATATATATATATATATATATATATATATATATATATATATATATATATATATATATATATATTATATATATATATATATATATATATATAATATATATATACATATATATATGTATATATATATATATATATATATTATATATATATATATATATATATCCCAAAACGATGGGCGAGGGAAATGTTGCAGTGTACCCAGAGATAATGTTTTTAGCTGTAAGGGGGGGGGGGGGTGGGGGGGGCACTACAGTACATCTGTTACAGTATTGAAATACTCACTCCCACCTGCTGTTGGTGTACACCCAGTCTTGAATAACTTTGCCATTTCAAGTTTGGTTCTTTATACGTTGCAATTGATCAATATAAAGAATATATATAATAATATAATTGTATTATATATAGTATTATATATATATATATATATATATATATATATTATATTACATATATATATATATTATTATATAATGTATCTCTATATATATAATATATTCAACATATGATATATTATACATAATTTAACTATTTATATACATATAAGTCTATTAAAATATATAATATATATTAAATTAATATATATATAATATAATTTATATTATATTTAATTATTTATATTTTATCTATATAATATATTTGTATATATATATATATTATATAATATAAATATATATAAATGAATAATAATATAAAAAACCATTATATATAGTTATTATATATAGTATTATACACTATTACATATATTTATATATAAATAAATAAATAATATTCTATATAGTATTATATATATATATTGTTTATATATATATTAATAATATATATATATTATTATACTTAGTATGTATGATATAATTATAAATATATGTATTATATATATGTAATGAATATAGTATATATATAATATATAGATATATATATATATATATATATATATATATATATATATATAATATATATATATATATATGTTATATATTTATATTTTGATAATTGCACGTATAAGACAAACTTGAAATGGCAAAGTTATTCAAGACTGGGTGTACACTAACAGCAGGTGGCAGTCAGTATTTCAATACTGTAACAGTTGTACTGTAGTGCCCCCCCCCCCCTCCCTTACAGCTAAAAACATTATCTCTGGGTACACTGCAACATTTCCCTCGCCCATCGTTTTGGGAATAATATTTTTATATTTATCGTTTGAGCGGCATATTTCCCTTGTGTATTGTTCGAACAGTAATACATATTCACCGTTGTTTGGATAGCAATGTGTCCTCAGTTATCTTTTGATGGTTGAGGTCGCCATATATTCTCATTTATATTTTGAAGTATAACGTTACCCTCATTGTTGGTTTAGAAATGAACATTTTTCTCAAATTTACAGTACCTATGATGATATCTCCCCCAATGACGTTTGAGCCCAAATATCTACCTCATTTACGCTTAGAAATGACTAATATCAATTTCTGCCTTTACTGTAAAGCAATACTGACTTCATGTATATTATGTACGTAAACATTTACTTATTTCATATCGGAAAAAATAAAAATTTACTTATTTCATATTGAAAAAAATTTGTACTTATTTCATATAGAAAAAAAATTATTTCATACTGGAAATAATCAAAAGTTACTTTTTTCAAATTAGGGAATATCAAAATTTACTTATTTCGTATTGAAAACAAAAAAATATACTTATTCCATATTGGAAAAAAAAATTATTTGTCAATATTTACTTAAAACTATACTTAAAAAAAAATGTTTTCCTAATTCAATTTTGACCATCGTTTCATGTCTCATGTACGCTAAAACCAAAATACCTCCTTTTCGTTTCTTCAACAAGTAGTATTTTCCCCATTTTAGGTTACAGCTTCTATTACTGATATCACTTCCACCGCTCGGGAGTTAATACATCCCAATACCACATCCTAAGCTTCGGAAGCCTCCAGAAATCCCTTCAAGAACCCATACGGTCCCCCTTAATACTTTCGGCGGAATGCCCACCCAGCGTTAATATTCCCTTCAAAGGGAATGGCTGGAATAATGACACATCTGCGTGAATGCAGCTGGAGAAAGAGAAGCCTACATATACCTCTGAAACATTCATTCATCCTCTCTCTCTCTCTCTCTCTCTCTCTCTCTCTCTCTCCATTGAGGAGTTTTGCATAATGAGAGCTCCGTCTCTCTATTCACTTGCCTCCTAATGACACTGCACATTTCTTTTCACTCAACCTCAGCATCTAGCCACCTCCCCCCCCCTCCCCCCCCCCCCCCCCCCCCACCTCTATACCAGCCCCTTCCTTTCCCTCCACCCCCCCCCCCTCCCCCCCACCCACATCCCCAACCCAATCATCTTAAGGCTGCCCATTCCCCTTACCTCTGAACATTCAGCAGTTCTTCTTTTCTTGAAGAAGCGAGGTCGTCTTACTATGTTGTCATATTTCTAAAAGAAAAAC